>NW_028322713.1:0-168000 GCF_047325235.1 Durio zibethinus
AAAATTATAATGGAAAAAAATTATTGGAAAATTACAAAATTTGAATAGCAAATAAAAATAAAAAAAAGAAAAAAAAATAAAGTACAAAATAAAAAAATAATTAAAAATAAACAAAAACAAAAAACAAATAAAAAGATAAAATTGAATAAAATTTTCAAAAATGATAAGGAATGATAAAATAGAAAAAAAAATTAGTTTAGAAAATACAAACAAAAATTAAAAAATTTTAATTTAAAAAAATAGAAACAAAAGAAAAAAGTGTGAAAAAAAGATATAAAAAAAGCAACAAAAAAATAAAAATACAAAAGATATGAAATAAAATAAAATAAGCAAAGAATTTTAAAACAAAAAAAAAAAAACTTACGAATGCATAAAGTAAAAAGAAAAAATTTAACAAGAAAAAAAGAGTTAAACAAAAATTATGAAAATAGCAAAAAAGTGAGAAAATGAGAAAATAATGAAAACCAAAAAAAAGAAAGATTAAAAAATAAAGTATCTAGAACAATATAAAAATTTTATAAAATATAAATAAAAAAATTTAAACTTAAAAATAATAGCAAAATATAATAAAAGAAAATATTAAAGAAAAAGATAAAAGATAGCAAAAAAGTGAGAAAATGATAAAATAATGACAACCAAAAGAAAAGAAAGATTATAAAATTATAAAATATAAATTAAAAAATTAAAAATTAACTAAAATTAAAAATAAAAAATAATAGGAAAAATAATCGAAAAGTATTAAAAAAATTAAAATCACCATGAAAAAATAACAAATCAAAAGTAAAAAAGTAAAAAAGACAAAAAAATGATTAAAAATTCCAAAAATGAAAAGGAATGATAAAGTAGAAAAAATTTAGTTTATAAATACAAACAAAAACTAAAAAATATAACAAATAATAAGAAAAAATATATAAAAAAAAACCAAAGATAAAAAATTAAAAAAGTTAATGCAAAATAAAATGCAAAAATTAGATAGAAATGCCACAAAAAATTACAAAAATAAAGAAGAAAACCCTTAATAAGAAATAAAAATTAAAAAAAAGGATATGAAAAGAAAGAAAAAATTAATAGAAAATAAAATAAATGACAAATTAAATGGAAGTAACAAAAAGAATCAAAGTAAAAAGGAGAATATTTAGGAAAAGAGGAATAGAGTGAAAAAAAAAAAAAAAAGAAGGAAAGTATTTAGCAAAAAAAAAAGAATGAAAATAAGAAAAACTATATATACTAAGTAAAAGAAAAAAAAAGTAAAAAAAAAAGCTAAAAAACCAAAAAGAAAAAGAAAATAAAGAAATAAAAAAATTTTAAATTGCTCAAAATTTAATTTATGTTTTAAAACTTAATTTGAATTTTAAAGCTTAAATGCAAAATATTTTGATTTGACTTTATTGCTTTAAATTTAGAATTTTTAATTTTTAAAATTAAAAGTTATAATTGAGTTTAACTTAGCACAATATCTATTGAAGAAGTAATTTAAATTTTGAGCCTTCTAAATTTTTTTGTAAGTTTCATTCAAATTCAAAATAAAAAAATTTCCCTAGAGTTTTTTTTTTCTCTACAAACAAATTATTCTAAGAAACAAAGATACCATAAACAATATTACAATATAAGACATGCTTGAAAATTAAAATATTCAAAAGCTTTATTAGAGAATGAATCATCTAACAAGCTGTAGGCCATGCCGTATGATTAACAAAACTAATAATTATAATAAGAGCCAATAAAAATATACAGATAAATGAAGTAAATAATGATGGATATAACAATTCCAAACTAATGTTATTATATACAAGCCAATAAAATTCCAAAACAAAATAACAAAGATAATTATTATCTTTTAACAAATTTTATTAAATAAAAGATAAATATTATACAATCCAAAAAAAAATAAAATAATAAGTAAAGACAAGTTAATTTCTTAATTAGATAAAATACACGATATTCAAAAGAAATTTACGAAAAAAATAAGAAAAGCAAGAAAAGAATAAAAATTAAAACAAAAAAGTGAAAGCATAAAGAAAAATAAGAAAAAAGAAAGAAAAATTACTAGGAAAAAAAGTTATTGAAAAATAATAAAATAGAACAAGAAATGAGAAAATAAAAAATAAAGAAAAGAAAAGAAAAAAAGATTAAAAAAATACAAAATACAAAACTTTATAAAAACTTTTTAGAATATAAATAAATATAAAGGAAAAAACAAAATAAAATACTAACAAAAAAGGAAATAAAAATAAGAAAAGCATTAAAAATAAACAAATAGAAAAAATAAAAAAAGTAAGAAAATAAAAATTAACGAATCAACAAAATAATAAAAAAAGACAAAATGAATAAAAAATTAAAAAATAAATAGGAATGTCAAAATAGAAAAAACTTTTAGTTTAGAAAATACAACCAATAACAAAAAAAATATATAGAAAAAAGGATACAAAAATCAAAGAAAAGTTAATACAAAATATAAATAAAAATAAAACAAAGTGTGAAAAAAGATATAAGAAAAAGAAAGAAAAAACAAAAAAATGAAAAAAAGAATAAAGAATCTTAAAACAAAGAAAAAATTAAAACAAAAAAAAAAGCATATGAACAAATAAATAAAAAGAAAAAGAAAATTTTAAATAGAAAATTTTATAAAATATAAATAAAAAAAGAGATTAAAAATAACCAAAATTTAAAATAAAAATAAATGAAAAAAAAAGAGAAAATATTAAAGTACTAAAAAAATAATATACATAAACAAGAAAAAGCAATTAAAAATAAACAAAGACAAAAAAATAAAAAAAGACCAAAATGGATAAAAACTTAAAAAATGAAAATATATGACAAAATAGAAAAAAAATGAAAAAATATTATAAAAAAAATAAAAGATATGAGATAAAAAATAGAAACACAAACAAGAAATAAAAGGAAATTTGTGAAAAAAAAAAAGATATAAGAAAAACAAGAAAAAAGTTAAAAAATGAAAATACTAAAGATATGAAATAAAACAAAAAGAAAAAAAAACAAAATACATAGAATTTTAGAACAAATAAAAAAAGTTAATGAGAAAAATATAAAAATACAATAAAAATAGCAAACAAATAAAAAAAGAGAAAAAATGAGGAAATGTGAAAATAAGAAAAACAAAAAGAAAAGAAGAAAATTAAAAAATTTCAAAACATTATAAAAATTTGTAAAAAATAAATACAACAAAAAATAAAAGGTAACCGCAATTAAAAATAAAAATAAAAGGTAAAATAAAATAAGTAAAATATTAAAACGAAAGAAAAAAGATAAATAAAGTACAAAAACAAGAAAAAAACAATAAAAATAAATAATGAAAATAAATTTAAAATGAACAAAAACATAGTAAAAAATAGAATAAAAATTTCAAAAATGAACAGCGATGACAAAATAGAAAAAAAATTTAGTTTAGAAAATACAAGCAAAAAAAGTAATAAGAAAAAAATATAAAATCAAAGATAAAAAGTTAAAACAAAATAAAAATAAAAACAAGGAAGCGGAAAAAAAAGGAAACAAGAAATAAAATGAAAACTGAAAAGACAAAAACATGAAATAAAACAAAAAGAAAAAAATATCAAAGCACATGAAAAAAAAGTAAAAAAATGAAGTAAAAAAAACCAAAATTTCAAAAAATAAATGGCAAATACAATAAGAAAAAATATAAAAGCAAAAAATAAAAGATAAAATAAAGTACAAAAAAGAAAAAAAATTAAAAAATAAACAAAATAAAAAATAAAAAAGTAAGAAAATGAAAAAAAATAACGAATCAAAAGAAAACAATCCAAAGAAATGAACAAAAATTTCAAAATGAAAAGGAAAGACAAAATAGAAAAAAAAATTAGTTAATAAAATAGAAACAAAAACAAAAACAAATAATATAACAAATAATAAGAAAAAAAGAAAATAGTTAATACAAAATAAAATAAAAATAAAAGAAGTTCAAAAAAATAGCATGACATTTAAAAAAAGCAAACAAGCAATAAAAAGAAATTTGTCAAAAAAGAAGAAAATCAAGAAAAAATAAAAAATGAAAATTCATAAGATATGAAATAAAACAAAAAGAAAAAAAAGCTTAATAAATAATAATAGTAAAGAAAAGTTAATAGAAAATATAAATAAAAACAAAACAAAGTGTGAAAAAAGATATAAGAAAAAGCCAAAAAAATAAAAATATGAAAATATTAAATATATAAAAAAATAAAAAGAAATAAAGAATAAAGAATCTTAAAACAAAGAAAAACTTAAAACAAAAAAATGAAAGCATATGAACAAATAAGTAAAAAAAAAAAAGAAAAATTTAAATAAAACATTTTATAAATTATAAAAAAGAAAGAGATTAAAAATAACCAAAATAAAAAATAAATGAAAAAATAAAACAAGACAAAAAATGGATAAAATTTTAAAAAATAAAAAGGAATGCCAAAATAGAAAATAATTAGTTTAGAAAATACAAAAAAATAAAAAATAAAAAATTTGATATAAAAATAGAAAGGCAAACAAGAAATAAAAAGAAATTTATGAAAAAAAGATATAAGAAAAACAAGAAAAAAATTAAAAAATGAAAATACAAAAGATATGAAACAAAACAAAGAGAAAAAAAATACATAAAATTTTCCAACAAACAAAAAAAAAAAGAAAAAGAAAATTTTAAAACAAAAAAAGTTAATGAAAAAATCTAAAAATACAATAAAAATAGCAAGCAAATAAAAAATGAGGAAATGAGAAAATAAGAAAAATAAAAAGAAAAGAAAAAAAGAATATAAAAATTTTAAAACAATGAAAAAATAAAAACAAATTAAAAATGAAAGAATATGAAAAAAAAAAAAAGCAAAAAGAAAGAAAATTTGAATAAAAAAAGTTATTGAAAAATTACACTATAGAACAAAAATAGCAAAAAAAAGACAAAAAAAATAAAAATAAAAAATAAAAACATTTGAACTTTATAAACATTTTTTTAAAATATAAATAAAAATAAATTAAGAGAAAATATCACTATAAAAAATAATACTAAAATACTAAAAAATAATTAAAAATAAATAAAAACAATAAAAAATTAGCGAATCAAAAAAATATAAAAAGACAAAACGAATAAAAATTTCAAATATAAAATAGAAAAAACTTTTAGTTAAGAATATACAAAGAAAAACAAAAAATATATATAACAAATATAGAAAAAAAAGATATAAAAAATCAAAGATAAAAAATAAAATAAAAACAAAAGGAACTGCGCAAAAAAAGAAGTATTGTGAAAAAAAAAAAAGAAAAGCAAGAAAAGAATAAAAATGAAAACACAAAAGATTTGAAATAAAAAAGAAAAAAGAATATAAAAATTTTAAAACAACGAAAAAATTAAAACAAAAACAAATTAAAGCATAAGAAAAAATAAGCAAAAAGATAGAAAATTTTAAAGGAAAAAAGTTATTGAAAAATTATAAAATCGAACAAAAAAAGCAAAAAAAAAGACAAATAATAATAAAATAATAAAGATTCACAAAATAAAAATAAAATTATTTCAAACTTCATAAAACTTTTTTAAAATATAAATAAAAAATAAATGAAAAAATAAATTAAGAGAAAATATTAACATAAAAAATAAAATAAAATACTAAAAAAGAAAAAAAATGAAAAATATCGAATCAAAAAAATATATAAAAAGACAAATGAATAAAAATTTCAAATATAAAATGGAAAAAACTTTTAATATAAAATATAAAAACAAAAAAAATATATAACAAATATAGAAAAAAAGGATAAAAAATAAAATAAAAGTCAACCTAAAATATAAATGAAAACAAAAGTAAGTGCACAAAAAAAAGAAGTCTGAGATTTTAAAAGTGTAAAGAAATAAAAAAAAAGTGTGAACAAAAAATGTATAAGAAAAAGCAAGAAAAAAATAAAAATTATATAAAAAATAAAAAGAAAAAAAGAACAAAGAAAAAATTAAAACAAAAAAAAATGAAAGCAAATGAACAAATAAGTTAAAACAAAAAGAAAAGAATTAATGAAAAATTATAAAAATAGAATAGAAAATAGCAAAAAAATAAAAAATGACGACAAAAATGAGACAAACCAAAAGAATAAAAGATTAAAAAGTGAAAGTAAATATCCATAACATTATAAAATTTTTATAAAAAAATAAAAGGAAAAATAAAATATGAGAAAATATTAAAGCAAAAGGAAAAAGATAAAAATAAGTACTAAAAAACAGAAAAAAATTAAAAAATAAACAAAAACAAAAAAATAAAACAAAAATGTAAGGAAAAAAATGAGTCAAAAGAAAAAATTTTAAAAATACAAAAACTAATAAAAACAAAAAAAATGAAAAAATGACAAAATAGAAAAAAAATTAGCTTAAAAAAACAAATAAAAAATAAAAAATATAACAAATAATAAGAAATAAAGATAAAAATTTAAAAGAAGAAAAATGTTAATACAAAATAAAAAATAAAAACAAAAAAAGAAAGTGTGGAAAAAAACACAAATTACAAAGAAATGCCAAAACAAACCCAAAAAAATAAAGAAGAAAAACCATAAGAAAAAATAAAAAATGAATAAAATAAAGATAAAAAGTAAAGAGAGTACAAAAAAAATTAATTAAAAGAAAATAATGTACATGACCAATTGGATTGAAGTAACTAAAAAAAATGAAAGTAAAAAGGAAAATATGTAGTGAAAGAGTAATAGAATGAAAACAAGAAAGAAAGTATTCTGTAAAAAAAAGAAGAAAAATAAAAAAAGAAAAATATACTAAATAACAAAAAAATAATAAATGAAAAATTAAGAAAATGCATAAAAAGCTAAAAAAACAAAAGCTAAAAAAAAAAGGAAAAGAAAAAAGAAGTAAATAAAAAAATAAAAAAATTCTACAAAGTTCAGTCTTTAATTTGTGTTTTAAAACTTAATTTGAATTTGAAAGTTTAGATGCAAAATATTTTGACTTGAATTTACTGATTTAAATTTAGAATTTTTAATTTTTAAATCGTTAAAAATGTAAAAATATATATACATGAAGTAAATAGTGATAACTATAACAATTCCAAAAGAAAATAACAACGACAATTATTATCTCTTAACAAATTGTTTTAAATAAAAGATAAATATTATACAAGATAATTTTGTTAATTAGATAAAATGCAAGATAAATAAAAACAAATTTCAAGATAAAATACAAGACGATTTTAATTAAACATCTAATTAGAATACATTCACATAACACCTTCCATTTCGAATGTAGTTAAAGTCTTATTCAACAATGTTTTAATATCCATAACATTATCAAATTTTTATAAAAAAACACAAATAACAAAAATAAAATAAATACTAAAAAATTAAAAATAAACAAAGGCACAAAACAGAAAAATAAAACATTGAGGAAATGAAAAATTTTCAAAAATGAAGAAAAAATGACAATAGAAAAATTTTAGTCTATAAAATACCAACAAAAAATAAAAAATATAACAAATAATAACAAATAAAGATCTAAAAAATCAAAGATCAAAATTGAAAAGGAATAAAAAAATAGAAAAAATTTAGTTTAGAAAATACAAGCAAAAATAAAAGTAAAAATAAAAAAATTAGCAAAGGGAAAAATTAATACAAAATAAGGAAGTGCAAAAAAATAAAAACAAGAAATAAAAAGAAATTTGTGAAAACATGAAGAGGCAAAAATATCAAATAAAACAAAAAGAAAAAAAGTTTATAAAAAATTTTAAAACAAAGAAAAAAGTGAAAACAAAAAAAATATGAAAGCACAAGAAAAAATAAGTAAAAAGAAGAAGAAAAATTTAAAAGAAAAAAAAGTTAGCCAAAAATTATAAAAATGCAATACAAAATAACCAACAATGATCAAATAATAAAAAGAAAAGAAAAAAAGATAGAAAAACAAAAAAATCCAAAACATTATAAAAATTTATGAAAATATAAATAAAGAAGAAAAAATAAACCAAAATAAAAATAAAAATACAATAAGAAAAAATACTAAAGCAAAAGAAAAACGATAAATAAAGTAAAAAAATAAAATATAAGAACTAAGAAAATAAAAATTAAAAATTAAAAAAGACAAAAATTGAATAAAAATTTAAAAAATTAAAAGGAATGACAAAATGAAAAAAATAAGTTTAAAAAATACAAAAAATTGAAAAACATATAAGAAATAATAAGAAAACAATATAAAAATCAAAGACATAAAATTAAAAAAAAGAACCAAAAATGCAAGTGCAAAAAAAAAAAAAGCATGAGAATTTAAAAACGCAACTGAGAAATAAAAAATTTGTGAAAAAATAAAAAAAGTAAAAAAAATAATAAGACAAAAGATTCGGAATAAAAAAAGAATATAAAAAATTTTAAAACAATGAAAAAATTAAAACAAAAAAAAATGAAAGCCTATAAAAAAAATAAGCAAAAAGAAAGAAAATTTTGAAGGAAAAAATTTATTGAAAATTTATAAAATAGAACAAAAATAGCAAAAAAAAGGACAAAAAATTTTAAAAATAAAAAATAAAAAATTTTGAAAAAAAAAAGCAAGAAAAGAATAAAAATGAAAAGACAAAATATTTGAAATAAAAAAAGAAAAAAGAATATAAAAAATATAAAACAACGAAAAAATTAAAACAAATAAAAAATGAAAGCATATGAAAAAAAAAAGAAAAAAGAAAGAAAATTTATAAAATAGAACAAAAATAGCAAAAAAAAAAGGACAAAAAATAAGAAAATGAAAAAAATAAAAAAATAAAAAAAAAAGTAAAAAAAGAATAAAAATGAAAAGACAAAATATTTGAAATAAAAAAAAGAAAGAAAATTTTGAAGGAAAAAAGATGTTGAAAAATTATAAAATAGAACAAAAAATAGCAAAAAATAAAAAAAATAAAAAAGATTCAAAATAAAAATAAAAATATTTTGAACTTTATTAAATTTTTTAAAATACAAATAAAAAATAAAATAAAATACTAAAAAATAAACAAAATAATTAAAAAAAACAAAAACAAAAAAATAAAAACGTATGAAAATAAAAAATTAGCTATTCAAAAAAAATATAAAAAGACAATGAATAAAAATTTCTAATATAAAATAGGAAAAACTTTTAGTTTAGAATATACAAAGAAAAACAAAAAAATATATAACAAATATAGATAAAAAGATAAATAAAAGAAAATAAAAGTCAATACAAAATATAAATATAAACAAACAAAAAAAAAGTCTGACATTTGTGAACAAAAAGATAAAAGAAAAGCAAGAAAAAAATACAAAATGAAAATACAAAATATATAAAAAAAAAATGAAAGCAAATGAACAAACAAGTTCAAAGAAAAAGAAAAATTTTAAAAAGCAAAAAATAAAAAATGACAACAAAAATGAGACAAACCAAAAGAATAAAAGATTAAAAAACAGAGTAAATATGCAAAAAATTATAAAATTTTTATAAAAAATAATAAAAATTAACAATAAAAAATAAAAGGAAAAATAAAATAAGAGAAAATATTAAAGTAAAAGGAAAAATATAAAAAGTACTAAAAAAGACAAAAAAAATTAAAAATAAACAAAAACACAAAATAAAAAATAAAAAGTAAGGAAAAGAAAACATAACAAGTCAAAAGAAAAAATTTTAAAAATACAAAAACTAATAAAAATGAAAAATGACAAAATGGAAAAAAAAATTAGTTTATAAAATACAAACAAAAATTAAAAAAATAACAAATAATAAGAAATAAAGAAAAAAATCAAAGATAAAAAATTAAAAGAGGAAAAAAGTTAATACAAAATAAAAAATAAAAACAAAAGAAGGAAGTGTGAAACAAAAAACACAAAATAGAAAGAAATGCCAAAAAAAACCCAAAAAAATAAAGAAGAAAAACCTTAAGAAAAAATAAAAAATGAGAAATATAAAGATAGAAAGTAAAGATAGTACAAAAAGAAAAAAATAATAGAAAATAACGTAAATGACCAATTAGATTGAAGTAACAAAAAAATCAAAGTAAAAAGGAAAATATGTAGTGAAAGAGTAATAGAATAAAATAAGAAAGAAAGTATTCTGTAAAAAAAAAAAGAAAAATATACTAAATAACAAAAAATAATAATAAATGAAAAATTAAGAAAATGCATAAAAAGGAAAAAAAAAACAAAAAGCTAAAAAAAGGAAAAGAAAAAAGTTAATAAAAAAATAAAAAAATTCTACAAAGTTCATTCTTTAACTTATGTTTTTAAACTTAATTTGAATTTGAAAGTTTAGATGCAAAATATTTTGATTTGAATTTATTGATTTAAATTTACAATTTTTAATTTTTAAATCGTTAAAAACGTAAAAATATAGATACATGAAGTAAATAGTGATAGATATAATAATTCCAAACTAATGTTATTATATATAAGCCAATAAAATTTCAAAAAAAAATAGCAAAGATAATTATTATCTCTTAACAAATTGTATTAAATAAAAGATAAATATTATACAATCCAAAATAATAAATTAAATAATAAGTAATAAATAAATTAAATAAAAAAATAACTAATAAATAAAAGATAAATATTATACAAGATAATTTTGTTAATTAGATAAATTACACAATAAATAAAAACACTTTTCAAGACAAAATACAAAAATATCTTAATTAGTATACAAGCACATAACATCATCCATTTCTAATGAAATCAAAGTCTCATTCAACAATGTTTTAATATCCATAACATTATAATTTTTTTATAAAAAAAGAAAAATAACAAAAATAAAAGGAAAAATAAAATAAGAGAAAATATTAAAGCAAAAGGAAAAAGATAAAATAAGTACTAAAAAAGAGAAAAAATTTTTAAAAAAAAACACAAAATAGAAAAAATAAAAAAGTAAGGAAATGAAAAAATACCAAGTCAAAAGAAAAAATTTTAAAAATACAAAAACTAATAAAATTTTAAAAAATGAAGAAAAAATGACAAAATAAAAAAAATTAGTTTATAAAATACAAACAAAAAATAAAAAACATAACAACTAATAAGAAATAAAGATAAAAAAAATCAAAGATAAAAAATAAAAGAAAATAAAAAAAGAAAAGGGATGACAAAGTAGAAAAAAATTTAGTTAAGAAAATGCAAGCCAAAAAAAAAAAGACAAAAAAATAAAAAAATCAAAGATAAAAAAATTAACAAAGAGAAAAGGTTAATACAAAATAAAAATAAAAACAAGAAATAAAAAGAAATTGGTGAAAAAATTAGAAAAACAAGAAAAAAAATAAAAAATAAAGAGGCAAAAATATGAAATAAAACAAAAAGAAAAAAAAGCAAACAAAAAAATAAGTAAAAAAAATTTAAAAAAAAATTAAAAGGAAAAAAAGTTAACAAAAATTTATAAAAATGGAATAGAAAATAACCAACAATGATAAATAAAAAAAAACAAAAAAGATAGAAAAACAAAAAAATCCAAAATAGTATAAAAATTTACGAAAATATAAATAAAGAAAGAAATAAAAAATAAAAAAATTAAAGCAAAAGAAAAAAAGATAAATAAAGTACAAAAAACAAAACAAATTAATACAAATAAGAAAAGAAAAAAAATAAAAAAATAAACAAAAATACAATAAAAATATAAAAAGTAAGAAAATCAAAAATAAAAAATAAAAAATAAAAAAGACAAAAATTGAATAAAATTTTCAAAAATGAAAAGGAATGACAAAATGAAAAAAAATTAGTTTAAAAAATACAAAAAAATTGAAAAACAAATAAGAAATAATAAGAAAACAATATAAAAAATCAAAGACAAAAAATAAAAAAAGATAAAAGTTAATGCAAAATAAAAATGAAAACCAAAGAACAAAATGCAAAAAAAAAGTATGAGAATTTAAAAACACAAATAGGAAATAAAAAGAAATTTGTGAAAAATATAAGAAAAGCAAGAAAAGAATAAAAATGAAAAGACAAAAGATTTGATATAAAAAAAAGAAAAAAAGAATATAAAAAATTTTAAAACAAATAAAAAATGAAAGCATATGAAAAAAAGAAAGCAAAAAGAAAGAAAATTTTGAAAGAAAAAAGTTATTGAGAAATTATAAAACAGAATAAAAAAAAAAAGCAAAATAAGACAAAATAAAAAAATAAAAAAGTTACAAAAAATAAACATAAAAAAATTTTAAACTTTATAAAAAAATTTTAAAATATAAATAAAAATAAATGAAAAAATAAATTAAGAGAAAATATTAATGTAAAAGAAAAAATAAAATAAAATACTAAAAAAATAAAAAATAAACAAAAACAAAAACAATTAAAAATAAATAAAAGCAAAAAAAAGTAAGAAAATAAAAAACTAGCCAATCAAAAAAGTATCAAAAGACAAAATGAATAAAAATTTCAAATAGAAAATAGAAAAAACTTTTAGTTTAGAATATACAAAGAAAAATAAAAAAAATATAACAAATATAGAAAACAAGATATAAAAAATAAAATAAAAGTCAATACAAAATATAAACAAAAACAAAAAAAGTGCATAAAAAAAAGTCTAAGATTTTAAAATTGTAAAAAAGAAATAAAAAACGTGTGAACAAAAAGATAAAAGAAAAAGCAAAAAAAATAAAAAAATAAAAAATGAATATACAAAATATATAAAAAAAATTAAAACAAAAAAATCAAAGCAAATCAACAAATAAGTTAAAAGAAAAAGAAAAAGAAGAATTAATGAAAAATTATAAAAATAGAATAGAAAATAGCAAAAAAATTAAAAAAAAGACAACAAATATGAGACAAACCAAAAGAATAAAAGATTAAAAAATAAAGTAAATATCTATAACATTATAAATTTTTTATAAAAAAGAACAAAAATTAAAAATAAAAAATAAAAGGAAAAATAAAATAAGAGAAAATATTAAAGCAAAAGGAAAAAGATAAAATAGGCACTAAAAAAGAGAAAAAAATTAAAAATAAACAAAAACACAATAAAAAATAAAAAAGTAAGGAAACGAAAAAATGAGTCAAGAAAAAATTAAAAAACACAAAAACTAATAAAAATGAAAAAAAATGACAAAATAGAAAAAAAAATTAGTTTATAAAATAAAAACAAAAAATAAAAATATAAGAAATAATAAGAAATAAAAATTAAAAATTAAAAGAAGAAAAAAGTTAATACAAAATAAAAAATAAAAACAAAAGAAAAATGTGTGGAAAAGATTTTTAAAATATAAAGAAATAAAAAAATGTGAAAAAAAAGAAAAGCAAGAAAAAATACAAAAAAAAAACAAAAGATATAAGATACAATAAAATAAACAGAGAATTTTAAAAACAAAGAATAAATATTAAACAAAAAAAAAAGCTTATGAATGCATAGGAACAAATAAGAAGAAAAAATTAACAAGAAATAAAAAGTTAACCAAAAATTATGAAAATAGCTAAAAAGTAAGAAAATGAGAAAATAAAGAAAACCAAAAGAAAAGAAAGATTAAAAAATAAAGTATCCATAACAACATAAAAATTTATAAAATATAAATAAATAATTAAAATAAGTAAAAATAAAAATAAAAAATAACAGGAAAAATAAAATAAAATATTAAAGCAAAAGATAAAATAAAGTATTAAAAATAAATAAATAAATAAAAATTAAAAACAAAAAATACAAAATACAAAATACAAAATAAAAAAATAAAAAAGACAAAAAAATGATTAAAATTTTCAAAGAAGAAAAGGAATGATAAAATAGAAAAAAATTAGTTTAAAAAAATACAAAAAAACTAAAAAATATAACAAGTAATAAGAAAACATATATAAAAAATCGAAGATAAAAATTAAAACAAGGTAATCCAAAATAAAAATAAAAACAAAAGAAATAAGTGCAAAATAAAACACAAAAATTAGATAGAAATGCTAAAAAAAACCTAAAAAAAAAAGAAGAAAAACCTTAAGAAAAAATAAAAAATGAAAAAAAAAAAGATAAAAAGTAAAGAGTACGAAAAGAAAAAAAATTAATAGAAAATAAAATAAATGACAAATTAAATGGAAGTAACAAAAAAAATCAAAGTATAAAGGATAATATTTAGTAAAAGAGGAATAGAATGAAAATAAAAGGATAGTATTCAACAAAAAAAAAAAAAGAATGAAAATAAGAAAAAATATATAAACTAAATAAAAGAAAAATTAAAAGTGAAAAATTAAGAAAATCCATAAAAAGTAAAAAAAAAAACAAAAAGCTAAAAAAACCAAAAAGAAAAAGGAAATAAAGAAAAAAAAAACTCTAGAATGCTCAAATTTGAATTTATGTTTTAAAACTTAATTTGAATTTTAAAGTTTAAATGCAAAATATTTTGATTTGACTTTATTGCTTCAAATTTAGAATTTTTAATTTTTAAAATTAAAAGTTATAATTGAATTTAATTTAACAAATATCTAATTGAAGGAGTAATTTAAATTTGAATCTTTTAATTTTTTTTTTGTTTTAAAACTAAATTTGAATTTTTAAGCTTTTAAATGTAAAATATTTTTATTTGTAATTACTGATTTGAAGTTGTATATTTAAACCAAATTAGTATTTTGAATTTGTTAAAAGTTATAATTGAGTTTAACTTAACACAATACCTATTAAAGAAGTAATTTAAATTTGAGCCTTCTAAATTTTTTTGTAAGTTTCATTCAAATTCAAAATAAACTTTAAAAGTACTCCTAAAATACTAAATAAAAAAATTTCTCAAGAGGTTTTTTTTTTTTGTAAACAAAATTAGTATTCTAAGAAACAAAGATAGCATAAAACAATATTACAATCTAAAACATGCTTGAAAATTAAAATATTCAAAAGCTTTATTTAAAAATGAATCATCTAACAAGCTCCAGGCCATGCCATATGATTAATAAAACTAATAATTATAATAAGAGCCAATAAAATTTGAACAATGTAAAAATACATATACATGAAGTAAATAATGATGGAGATAACAATTCCAAACTAGTGTTATTATATATAAGCCAATAAAATTCCAAAAGAAAATAATAAAGATAATTATTATCTCTTAACAAATTGTATTAAATAAATGATAAATTTTATACAATCCAAAATAATAAATAAAATAATAAGTAAAAACAAGATAATTTGTTAATTAGATAAAATGCATGATTAATAAAAACAAATTCCAAGAAAAATTACAAGATAATCTTAATTAGATATCTAATTAGTATACATACACATAACATCTTCAATTTCTAATGAAGTCAAAGTCTCATTCAACAATGTTTAATAATAAGGTGATCTACTTTTTAAGTTAAACACAAGCAATATACCACATATATAGAGAACAATGCTATTTTAGAAATAAAGACAATCAAACTTGAACTTCATCATTTAATACCATAATGAACTACAAATCCCAAAGCAAAAAGATTCAAGGCAAAGATTGCCTACAAGATAAACCTAATCACATCCATTGCCATCCTATATATCAATTGAACCTCAAGCTCACAAATCAAACATTAGAAATGTTTAACTCAAAACCCCAAAGATATGAAAGTAGAAGGCCTTTAAAAACCTAACGAGAAATTAAAACTAAAGTAACAAAAACTTAACAAGAAAAGATTAGAATGAAAGGCTAAAGATAAGAAGTAGTTTTGCATCTCAACATAAATATACAACAATTAAAAATAAAAATAAAATAAAAGATAACCCAATTAAAAATAAAAATAAAAGGTAAAATAAAATAAGAAAAATATTAAAACAAAAGAAAAAAAATAAAATAAAAGTACTAAAACAAGAAATAAATAAATAAAAATAAGGAAAAAGAAATTAAGAATGAACAAAAAGGTAAAAAATGAAAAAATAACGAATCAAAATAAAAAAAAATGAATAAAAATTTCAAAAATGAAAGAGGATGACAAAATAGAAACAAATTTAGTTTAGAAAACACAAGCAAAAAAAAAAATATATATATATATATATAAAGTAATAAGAAAAATTAACAAAGGAAAAAAGTTAATATAAAATAAAAATAAAAACAAAAGAAGGAAGTGCAAAAAACAAAAATGGAAACAAGAAATAAAAAATTTGTGAAAAAATAGAAAATCAAGAAAAAAGAAAAAAAAAGTATATAGAAAATTTTAAAACAAAGAAAAATGTGAGAACAAAAAAATATGAAAGTATATGAAAAATAAGTAAAAAAACATTTAAAAGGAAAAAAGTTAATAAAAATTTATAAAAATGCAATACAAAATAGCCAACAAATGATAAAATAAAATAAAAAAGCAAAAGAAAAGATAAAGAGATGAAAAAATAAAAAATCCAAAACATTATAAAAATTTATTAAAATATAAATAAAAAAATAAAAAAAAAATAAGAAAAAAGATAAATAAAGTACAAAAAAAAGAAAAAAAATAATACCAAGAAGAAAAAATTTTAAAATATACAAAAATACAATAAAAATACAAAAATGAGAAATGAAAAAATAAAGACTCAAAAATAAAAATAAAAAAATGAAAAGGAAAATGAATGACAAAATGAAAAAAATTAGTATGAAAAATACAAAAAAATGAAAAAAATAATAAGAAAATAGTATAAAAATCAAAGATAAAAAATTAAAAAAGAGAAAAGTTAATATAAAATAAAAGTGAAAACCAAAGAAGGAAGTGGAAAAAAATAAAAATGAAAAGAAATTTGTGAAAAAAAAAGAAAAGCAAGAGAATAATAAAAATTAAAACAAAAAAATGAAAGCATATGAAAAAATAAGTAAAAAGAAAAAAAATTTATAGGTAAAAAGTTATTGAAAAATAATAAAATAGAACAAGAAATGAGAAAATAAAAAAATAAAAAACCAAAAAAAAAGAAAAAAAGATTGAAAAATAAAAAATAAAAAAATTCAAAACTTTATAAAAATTTTTAAATTATAAATAAAAAAGGAAAAAATAAAATAAAATACTAATGAAAAAGGAATAAAAATAAGAAAAGCAATTAGAAATAAACAAAAAAAATAAAAAAATAACAAATCAACAAAATAAAAAAAAAGAAAAGGAAAAAAATTTCAAAAATAAATAGAAATGTCAAAATAGAAAAAAAACTTTTAGTTTAGAAAATACAAAGAAAAACAAATATATATATATAAAATATAAAAAATCAAAGAAAAGTTAATACAAAATATACTAAAAACAAAATGAAGTGTGAAAAAAGTATAAGAAAAAGTAAAAAAAATAAAAAAAATAAAAATACTAAATATATAAAATAAAATCAAAATAAAAAAACAAATAAAAATTTCAAAAATGAAATGGGATGACAAAATAGAAAAAAGTTTAGTTTAGAAAATACAAGCAATATATATATATATATATATATATATAAGAAGTAATAAGAAAACCTAACAAAGGAAAAAAGTTAATACTAAATAAAAATAAAAACAAAAAAAAAAGAAGTGCAAAAAAAAATGGAAACAAGAAATAAAAAGAAAAAAATGAAAAGACAAATATGAAATAAAATAAAAAGAAAAAAATATATAGAAAATTTTAAAACAAAGTAAAAGGTGAAAACAAAAAAATATGAAAGTACATGAAAAAATAAGTAAAAAAAAGAAAGAAAAATTTAAAAGGAAAAAAAGTTAATGAAAAATTATAAAAACACAATAGAAAATAGCCAACAAATGATAAAATAAAAAAAAAAGCAAAAGAAATGATAAAAAGATGAAAAAATAAAAAATCCAAAAACCTATAAAAAATTATGAAAATATAAATAAAAAGAAATAAAAATAAGAAAAAAATATTAAAGCAAAAGAAAAAAGATAAATAAAGTACAAAAAAAAAGAAAAAAATAATACCAATAAGAAAAGAAAAAAATTAAAAATATAAAAAAATATAATAAAAATAAAAAAAGTGAGAAATGAAAAAATAATGACTCAAAAGTAAAAAATAAAAAATGAATAATAATTTCAAAAATGAAAATGAATGACAAAATGAAAAAAAAATAGCATAAAAAATACAAAAAATGAAAAAAAAAAAGAGAAAGCAGTATAAACAATCAAAGACAAAAAAATTAAAAAAAGAGAAAAGTTAATATAAAATAAAAATGAAAACCAAAGAAGGAAATGCAAAAAAAAAAGTATGAGAATTTAAAAACGCAAATAAAAAATAAAAAAAATTTGTGAAAAAAATAAGAAAAGCAAGAGAAGAATAAAAATTAAAACAAAAAAATGAAAGCATATGAAAAAATAAGTAAAAAAAAAAGAAAAAATTGTAGGAAAAAGAGTTATTGAAAAATAATAAAATAGGACAAGAAATGAGTAAATAAAAAAATAAAAAAATTCAAAACTTTATAAATTTTTTTTAAAATATAAATAAAAAAGGAAAAATAAAATAAAATACTAACAAAAAAGCAATAAAAATAAGAAAAGCAATAGAAATAAACAAAAAAAAGAAAATAAAAAATTAACAACTCAACAAAATAATAAAAAAGACAAAAATGATTAAAAATTTCAAAAATAAATAGGAATGTCAAAATAGAAAAAACTTTTAGTTTAGAAAATACAAAGAAAAACAAAAAAAAAAAACAAATATAGAACAAAAGATATAAAAAACCAAAGAAAAGTTAATACAAAATATAATAAAAACGAAATGAAATGAGAAAAAAGATATAAGAAAAAGTAAAAAGAAAATGAAAATACTAAATATATAAAATAAAATCAAAATAAAAAAATTTTCAAAAATGAAAAGGGATGACAAAATAGAAAAAATTTAGTTTAGAAAAATACAAGCAAAATATATATATATATATGAAGTAATAAGAAAACTTAACAAAGGAAAAAAGTTAATACAAAATAAAAATAAAAACAAAACAAGGAAATGCAAAAAAAAAATGGAAACAAGAAATAAAAAGAAATTTGTGAAAAAAAGAGAAAAACAAGAAAAAAATATAAATTAGAAAACCTACCTATTTCTTCTTAACTTCTTTTTTCCTTCTGCTTATTTTATTGCCAAAATCTCGTCTACTTTCATGTACATGTTATACCCATTCTTTCTATTTGTGAAGTATGACTTTTCATGATTCTGTGTGTATGGCTATTAAGAGATTATTTCTTCAGGCTACCTCTAGTTTTTTTTTCCCTCCACTGTTTATATTTTGCTCTTTCTTTGCCACAAAATTGTTTTGATCGGTATTATTCTTGAGTATTCTATCTGCTCTTCACCATGTTGTAAATCAGAATTTTTCAAACTAAAGTTTGAATATTTTGTGGCTCTGCCGTACTTGACGATGAAAATTTCTTCTTTCATCATATATGATAGTAGAAAAAATCATCTTTATAATGAACATACTCACCCCATCTCTTACTTTGATCTTGTTATCAAATTATTAGGGATAACAACAGGTTGGATTAAGGCATCCTCTAAGCCAGTTTAGGTAGTATGGATTTGGATGGTAAGATTAGGGCATCATAAAAGTCGGTTTGGGTAGTATGGTTTGGATGGTATTCCAATAGTAAAATATTATAATTCATTGTAGGTTGTCATAAAGTTCGGATAGTGTTTTAAGGGTACTAATTATCTGAACTTGATTATAAATAATAATATTTAATATTATAGATTTATTTAAAAATGATTTATTATGAACTTAAATTAATTCATTAAGTGTTCTAATTTATAATTTTAGCTTTTATTTATTTTATATGGATTACTTTCATTTATTAATTTAATTTCTTTTAATAATATTTTTTAAAATCAATTTTAAATTTGAATTTAAAATTTAACTTAATAAACGAATATTTAATGAGTTTGAACAATAATGGGTTTTATATATATATTATGTGAGTTAGATTTACATAATAAAATTAAAAATTATTTGAGTATTTATTGAATTCAAATATTTTAATAAATAAAAAAATTTGGATACTTAAAATTAACATATATCCTATTTGTTGTCATTCATAAAATTCGTAACACAATTTATAAAGCAGGCTTCTCTGCTAGTTTCAAACCAAAGAAAAACATGTTCTATTTCTTCCTTTGAAATCATCATAAGAATTAAATATTTTTGTCGTCTTTGATTTAACATGTAGTGCAAAGATAATATGATTATTTAAAATGGCAAATTTTGGTATTCACTTTATTTTTGTTTAGCTATTATTTGAAGTGAAAGTTTTCTCCAATTGCTTTCGATTAGTTTGTACTCTGAAATAGCTTGCTTGCATGATATCAAAACATCGAACATATTTTATTAGTGATTGAGATTGTCTTTTAATATGTCAAATTTAAAAACAAGTCAAAATGGCATATTTAATTGATATATAATATTAGCATAGATGATTAGAAACTGATTGGACCTACGAAAAAAGACAATGAAAGAATTATAAAATTAAGTACTTCATAAAAATATTTATTATTTGATTTTATAATAAAATAATTAATAAAAATATTTATAAGTAAAATTAATAAAAAATTAAAATTACATCTCAATATTTAAATGTACATAAATTTTGATTAAATGTATATCTAACATATAATAATCATTTAAATTTTAAATTAATACCTATTAAGCATTAAAGTGATAAAAATAATTTATATTTTTATTAATTTTATATCTTAAATATCTGATTATGATATCAATTAATAAAAATTTGTGAGATCACCTTTTTAGTAAATTTTCCGTCAGACAAATGAACCAACGGCTCATATATATTAATCAAAAAGTTATTTATTTATTCCTTTTTAATTTTACTTTTGTTCAAGCTTCTTGTTGACCGTAGGGTTGAAGCAGCAGATAATGCCACCACTCTATTCTCTCTCTTGCGAGCCCCTAACTCTCACTTCATCAAGTCTCAATCTTCTCATTTTTTTTTCTCTTACGATTCTTGTTTTTCTTCTAAAATTTTCTAATTTTCTTCAACAATGGGAGCTTCGTTGCCTCCGAAGGAAGCTAACCTCTTCAAACTCATTGTCGTAAGGCTTCGATTCTCTTTTCTCTCTCATTTTTCAGTTCGTATCTACGTATTTCTAGTTGGTATTTATACTTGTATTTTGCTTTCTTATTTTTTGTTTATTCGATCGCACTTCTTTTTTCTTTTTGTTCTTTGCTTGCAAAACCCTAGCTGGATACTGGTCTGTTTGCTTGCTGAGAAAATCGGTGGATATCAATTATAAATGGAAATTTGGACTAGATAATCTTGTTTGTCAATTAGGTTTTTGCTTTTGGGCAATTTTTCGTATAAATTAAGTTCATTTTCTTTGTTCTGTTTAGTGATTGAGGCTTAATTAAGTTTATTGCTTTGCCTAATTTAGGTCAATGAATTCGATTTTGTTGAAAAGCAACTTTAAAAAATTGAATTTTGCTTTGACCTTTTTTTTTTTAAAGTAAGGATGCTCGTTGTGCTTTCCTTTTGGTGATAATTCATTTGTATCATCACGGAGAAAATTAGAGAAATGAAAATAAAAGGGTTTGGTGACTCTTCCTACTTTAGTAATTTCTCTTGCATGTTGCCGACTTTTTAAAATAGGAATTTTGTTGGTTCCTAATGGGAAACAATTGTGGCACTTTGGCTTTGATGCACATAAGCATTCAAGACAATAACAAACTTTGTGAAACAGTCTATTTAAGAATTTGATAGATTGACTGGGACAATTTTTAATGTAATTGTAGGCTTTGCAGGTTAAACTTGAATATTTATATATTTTAAGAACTTGTTCGTATTAGATATAGAATAGCAACATTTGGATGTTTTCCACACGCTATTGAGAGTTTTCCCCCCTTCCCTCTTATTTCTCCTAATTTATAGTGAAAACTAGAGTTTTGACTGGTGAATTCTTACTCTATTTTAACTTCTATAGTAATGGACTCTTGACACAGTTTTTTTGCCTGATTTTTATGTAATTAATTTTTATTTGTTATTATACTCTAGCTAATTCTCATAACTGAATTTTTATTGCTTTGGAGGTCCATGTGTTATTGCTAAAGCTCTTGTTTATTTTATCATTGCAGAAATCATATGAAACTAAACAGTACAAGAAAGGACTGAAGGCTGCAGATGCAATACTGAAAAAGTTTCCTGACCATGGAGGTCGTTTAATTTTAAGCACTTATTTATTTTTTTGTTTTTGGTTGAGAGGCACTTATTGTTTAGTGTTTATGTTTGCATGGTTCTTGTAAATGTACCTGTATAAAGATGCAAGAACTCTGAAACAAAAAGAACTTTACACTTAGAGGAAAAAGGGGCTGTCACTAGATAGTTTATGTTGTTATCAAGGTTATTGGTTTCGATAATCCTTACAAGAATGCCTCTAAGTTGACGTGATTGTTTCTGTAGACTGTATGTTCCTTTCTCATGTCTTATGATTGATGTCATTTGCATTTTTGAAAGCACTAGCTGTATCGTGACTAGTCCATGATTTGTGATGGTTCTAGAGATAAGTGGAACATTCTAGCAGTATCAATGTGGAGATATTCTCTATCAACTGAATATATTGCATTAATTTCGGGTATATAACTACATTTTTAACCTATACAGTTTGAAATCTGCAATATTTGAATACCTTCTTCATCTTGGTTGGGTTTTGTGAATATTCATTAGTGTGCGGTATTGGTAGAGTGTAGTAGCATTTTGTTTAATATATCCATCCTTTTAAATATGCAGTTTCCAAGTAATATTTTATGCTATTTGGTAACTGTTTGTTTGTTGTGTTTGTATGTTGTCATATGGGCTTTTATTCATTATTGTCAGAAACATTGTCAATGAAGGGGTTAACCTTAAATTGCATGGATCGGAAAACTGAAGCTTATGAGCTTGTTCAGCTAGGTGTAAAGGTTATCTTATTTATTTTCTTTTGGTTGCTATAATGTCAAAGCAGTGTCACTTTTTCCAACATTGTTTTCATGTTTGTGTCTTAATGTAGAATGATGTAAAAAGTCATGTTTGCTGGCACGTTTATGGTCTCTCTCGGTCAGATAGAGAATACAGGGAGGCTATCAAATGCTATTGCAACGCTTTGAGAATAGTTGCAGACAACATTGAAATACTACGGGACTTGTCACTCTTGCAGGTATACCTTATTTACCTTCCTTCTCTATGATTTGTACATCTAGACTCAGTGTTAAATCTAAGATGTTTCTCTGTTGTATGCTTAATGTTAAGTAAGAACACTTACTTGTCATGGTATTTTTCGAACATTTAAAGGAGTTTCTCTGTATAAGATTTCTTGTAAGCTTTGTGGTTTGCCTAAAAGATTTTTCAGATTCCATTGTAGAATTTGAGAATCGTAAGTATTAGGGTACTTATAGGCAAGTCAATATTGCAACTAAAATAGTTTGGTGCCAACTTTTGTGCAACTGTAAGTTTCGTGGTAGTTGGTAGGGGCAGGTTCATTGTGGTAACTTAATATAACTGGATGAAAACACCAAGATCAGCTACATAGTTAGTAGTGAAGTGAAAATAAAATTTATGAAATTTGAAGCTGTTTAGTTGCTTGACGGAATCTACTAGTAGATGGATAGAAAAGGCATAATTATATTTAGTAACAAAAGAGACGAAGATATATGGCTTAAAACAGAGGAATGGAATATGGAGATAACTCAACTAAAAGGGGGAGGCTGTATGAGACCATGAAAAAACATCTTCTTAAACACTTAGAAAGTAGATGAGTCAGCTGGTTTTATAACTTTGAAAATTTAGATCATAGTTTTGGTAGAAACAATTTATGGCTTTAGGGGAAGGAAAAGGATATAACAGACATCATCTGATATTCTGGCAGCAGATTAATATGAGAGATGGTTCAGATTTAGTATCTTAATTGAAGGTTTTGTTTTGAGGCATACGCAAAAATTAAACATAAGTAATATAATCAGAAGCAACCAGTCTGATTTGATCCTTTCTTTCTCATTATACTGTAACAAGCAACCACCTTGAATTGATAGTTTCTGGTCTACCGCCACAGATCCTTTTTCTCTCTCATTCTACTAGTTCCTTAATGGTTGAAAGTGTTTATAGAATGACAAGTAATATAATCAGAAGCAACCAGTCTGATTTGATCCTTTCATTCTCATTATCCTGTAAGAATCAACCACCTTGAATTGATACTTTCTGGTCTACTGCCACAGAACCTTTTTCTCTCTCATTCTACTAGTTCCTTACTGGTTAAAGGTTTTAACATGAATGACCTTTGCAATTAGAAAGTATTTATACTTTCTGGATCAGATCTGGTTTGGTTCTTCTCTTAACTTCATCTGCACATATGCCTTACTGCTCCAGAATAGTAACAAAAGTCGGCGTCTTTGATACTGAAATTGATGATTTTCATTTCTATTATTCTCCCTTGATGCTTTAGCGCTTGCCATATTATGGATTCTTAACTCATGATTTCAGATGATTAAGTCATTTGTTGGCATTAACTTATTTGTGCCCCCCCCCCCCCCCCCCCCTTTTATTTATGGTTTATATGCCTTGAAAAGTTAAAGGAAAAAGTATGAAGATGATGAGCATTTGTCTTTCTACTAAGATATGAAGTTTGAGAGAAATTTTTTGGATTTGATCATGGTTTTGTATTTTCTCATTTTCATGTTTCAGGTTATTTCAGAAATTATTACATTTATGTTTTATCTTTTGCATTGCAGGCACAAATGCGAGATTTGACAGGATTTGTTGATACAAGACAACAACTTTTGCATTTGAAACCAAATCATTGCATGAACTGGATTGGCTTTGCTGTAGCCCACCATTTAAACTCAAAGTACTTGTCCTTTATTTTTTTCTTAAAAAAATTTATTCCAATTCTTATGTCAACTTTCACCAATTTCTGTTGACTCTTATTTTGTGAAACATGTTTTAGAGTGTTGTTATTGTTATGTATACTTGAAGGTCCAAATTGAAGGGCCTTTTGGTATTGAAAGTTGAAATATTTGTTGATATAATGAAAGCCTTTCTTTAAATTAAATGCTTAATCAGGACTTAATGTTTCTAATTATATGATCAAATGGGTGCTAACATGGATGAAATTACTGTTGATTTTTAACACGTGGCCATATTGTTTGTATGACTTCAACTAAACATCCAATAAGATATCAAACTTCTTTTATGACAATACATGGTGGGTGTAGAATGTGTTAAAGATGTTACTAATATGTATAGATAGGTGGGTAGATAGATAGGTACCCTACAATTCTAAGCTGCTTGCACTTGCATTTATGAAATTTGGTTGCAAATGAGCCTTTTACAAACAATGCCTAGTTAACTGCAGAGTTCTGTTGTTTTTGCTATAGTTTTATATGGAGACAATGATGATGCCATATTTTCATTTGGCTTTATATATGAATGAATTGAAGTTGTTGGCACAACAGTTATGAGGGTTTTTCCTTTTCTGTCCGTCTTAGCCAAGTAGTTCTAAGTGAATGAAGTCTTATTAATTTCATTCATCCTTTAGGTATTTATGCTGTATTCCTTTTTTTGGTTGATATTAGTGGTGCAAAAGCAGTTGAAATTTTGGAAGCATTTGAAGGGACATTAGAAGATGATTATCCACCGGATAATGAACGTTGTGAGCATGGTGAAATGCTTTTATATTAGGTATTGGTTATGTACTTCAACTCTTTTTTTTTTTTTTGCATGCATATGTATGTGGGATGTGGCTGTAATTTCACATGAGTTGACTTCATTATACAGACATTCAAAATTTTAGAATTTATACTAACATATAATGGGAGTGACTGATTTGGTGTCACTTGTTAACCAGATGCCAACACAGTTAGTGAAATTATCCATAAACCAAATAAAGTAATTAAATATACAAAAATTAAAGATTTTTAATGCCTTTAACTTCTTTATAAATGGGGTCCCATTTTTGAATTAATTCTAATGTTTTTCACATGCAATTAGAAAACCTACCCATTTCTTCTTAACTTCTTTTTTCCTTCTGCTTATTTTATTGCCAAAATCTCATCTACTTTCATGTACATGTTACACCCATTCTTTCTACTTGTGAAGTATGGCTTTTCATGATTCTGTGTGTATGGCTGATAAGTTAAATTAAATCATCTCCAAGTTTACTTTAATCTGAGATGGAGGACTAACTAGTGGCCTATAGTGGTATTTGGCATCTATAAGATATTTAATTCTTGATGTATTCATGTTAGAGAGAAATATGGCTTGTTCACTAATTGTTGGGCCTTCTACAAGTAATCATATCTGTGGTGTTTGTACTTAGCAGCTCTGAATCTTAATAATTGCTAATCTCCAATTATATGTTCTGTGGAACCATTTCGAAATTTTTGTTTCTGACATCTTAATAAATTAGTCTATCTTTCTTTTTGACTACTCTTTTTTGGTTTAACACCATTAACATGATTCGAAAACAGCTTAAGCAATTGGACAAGTACCTACAAGCCTTAGCCCTTGCAGTAGCATTTATTTCTTTAATAATATATTGGCATAGAAATATGCATAACTACATTCATTATGCATAATGGATGCTGTACATCTAGACTAGTGGTGCCCCCTGCTGCTTTTCTAATGTTTATGAGGGTATGGTATTTTTCTCCAGATCTCTTTGCTAGAGGAATCTGGGTTTCTTGAGAGAGCACTTGAGGAATTGTATAAGAAAGAGCCAAAAATAGTAAGTGTCAAATGTAATGCCTGAATACTTTTAACATTAAAAATTTTGTAAGGTTTGAATTTTTGGACATTAAAATTCTAACCAATTCTATTATTCTAGGTTGATAAATTGACTTATAAAGAACAAGAGGTTTCTCTCCTGGTGAAACTTGGATGCCTAGAAGAAGGTGCCAATATTTACAAGGCTTTACTTACCATGAACCCTGACAATTACAGGTGAGTCTTATGCATTTGGTACTCTTTTGAAACACCTAGTTAAGCTCATTAATAAATCTTTCATAGCAAAGAATATTAGTCAACTTTTTCCTTTTATACAGCACTTCTTGAAGTTATAATTGACTTCTTTTTCTCAATGCCGTGGTGTATTATTATTGTAGGAAATGAAGAATAATTAATATTCTGAATGGTTTGTGTGTTTAAATATATTTTTTTTGGGCTAATAGGTTTTTCAATTCTTCTTGTAGTAACACCCAAATTCATTTACCTATGTTAGAACTTTATGAAGGGTTAAAAGAATGGTAGAAATAGTCATTATTTTTTATGTTCTATTTTCGTTGGTGCTTTAAGCTTGAAACTAATCAGTGTGTATCCCTTATGTCACAAATTCAATCGTTTTTTAGTTTTAAATTTTGTTTCTTTAAGCTTTCGCTTATACTTGTGCATGTTACATTTACATCATGGTATCTTTACATAAAATGAGGTTATTTTTATTTTTTTCATTCTTGGGATTGTTTTATATCTCTCTGTCCTGTCAAGCCCTTTGCTTAGCTCTTTTAGTAAAAAGAAGCATTATGCACCACCTCATATATAAATATAATTAAAAAGTAGCAAAGCAACTATGAGCAGAACTGTAATTCTATACTACTATATGTGTCAACACTCTCTTGGGTGCTTTCTCAGGTTGGGAAATGAGGAAAATTCTTTTACAGAACTGTTAAATTATGTCTCTTCACTCAGTATATGCCTATATATTGGCGCAATTTATTGCTATTAGGTCTGATAAACCGGGAGCCAACCAACTTACAATTTTTATATTTGTATATGTATATTTTTCAGATATTATGAAGGCTTGCAGAAATGCTTTGGCCTGTATTCTGACAATGCCAAGTATTCCTCTGATGAAGTTGATTGATTGGATGCATTATACAAATCACTTTCACAATAGTACACTTGGTCTTGTGCAGTTAAGGTGATGGATTTATGTTGTGCTTCTGTTTTCATTAGGAATTTATGATGGATGTTATCGATACATTCTGTTTATTGCAAAAACTCCCTAGTGGTGGAATGTGCTAGTCTAAACTGTTTTATTATGTCTTAACTGTTAAGTCATATTAATTTCATTTTCTGTTTTGTATCTGTTTTTTTTTTTTATTTTTTTTATGAGCTCCAAATGGTACCTTGGGATGTTCTGTTTATTATATTTACTCTGGATTTCTTCTCTCTCTCTCTCTCTTATTTATGGAATCACATGATGCAAATCCAACGAAAACCTTACTTTTTTGCAGAGCTGTCAAGCTTTCTCCCCTTTTCTAAGAGAGGAGGGGTGGCTATTTTTACAAATACTCTTGTAGGGATCTTATTTTTCTTGATGGCTTGATAAGAAATTATGTGACAAAAATCTAGTGATGTGCTTCTACAACAGACACAATCCATTCAATGGCTTGTGATATTCTTAAATAATCTAGAAATAGATAGTTGTGGTATTATGCTGAAATACTTAATTGATGTCTTGATGTGACAATTGTAAGAACTCTAGGTGGTTAAAATTATGCTTTCATACGCTTCACCCTTAGAGATTTGACATGAACTTATATTAGAACTTTGTTTTCTCAATTTTTAGAGGATACCTCTTGAATTTCTGCAAGGAGACAAATTTCGTGAAGCAGCATTTAATTACATTAAGCCTCTTCTAACAAAGGTATATACATCCAATGAGATTTTTTTTTTTTTTTGTGTGTTAGTTTGACTGGTGTTTTTAGTTTGTTGGGTGAAATAATGATATATTTTCTTGGTGGTCTCAGGAGGTTCCATCTTTATTCTCAGACCTTTCTCCCTTGTATGATCATCCTGGAAAGGTAAGTTTTCTTACTTACATATTCTAAAAATAGAATTAAGTTTCTAAAGTTTGATTATTCTAAACTGCTTAGCAACTGGTTGGAGCTTGATTTCATTAGGATCGATTGCCTGCTTTGTTGACACTTACACAGGCAGACATATTGGAACAACTTATTCTTGAGTTGGAGCATTCAATTAGGACCACCGGCAGATACCCTGATAGCTAGTATATGCTTTAAACCCTTGTGTAATATTTTATTAAGTCTTAAAAGCAAATAAATGTTTAGATTTACTACTCTTTGAGGTAATATAGACTTCCAGCCCTTATGTGATATTCTAGTAAGTCTTAACAGTGTCTAAATGTTTAGATATTGGGTGCGGTCTGGGTGCATTTTTTTCTTTTATTGCTTATTGTTTTGGTGAAGTCCTCAGTCATTTATGTGTTGTTATCTATTAAACAAGTACATAATGGTTGCCTATATCGTTGCATGTAAAGTTCCTATATGTTTTTGTTTGTATGCTAATACACAAGCACACATTTTGTATTATAATACGTCATTTCTTGCTTGTGTTTCATATTGAGTGCAGGACAGAGAAAGAGCCCCCTTCAACACTTTTATGGATTTTATTCTTTTTGGCTCAGGTGGGTAACCATCAGGTTTCCTCACCCCGTGGGCCATGGCCTTTTCTTCTTATCTTGCTATAAATGTTTGGTGCTTTCTTTGCATTTGAGTAACTTTGAATTTATTGATGCAGCATTATGATAGAAAAGGCCAATATGATGTTGCTCTTTCAAAAATTAATGAGGCCATAGAGCACACACCAACTGTAATTGATTTATGCTCTGTCAAGGTTTGTTCTCGTCTTCAATCTTCAAATTTTTGCATTGGCTTCATCTGCTGGGTTTTATATTTTCGTTAGCTGGACTCTTTTATTTTATTTTTTAATCTTATATTTTGAAATCTTTTTGCCTGGTTTGTCTCGCATCTCACAAGGCATAGCAATACCTGAAAATCTTTCTAGATATTTCCTTGTAGTTATCGTTCACTTGTAAGAGACTTATCACTTTCTATGATACTGACCTTGATTGAATATATTGTTTTGCACTAAATTGTGCAAAGTTGATATACATTCATTTAAAATGCATACTAGTTTTTCTTTGTGGACCTTAAGTCTTGATGGGCATTGGGCAGGCATATGACCTCCTTTCTTAGGTTTTAGGGTTTTTGGTACATGGCTATTGTTTCTTGATGAACCTTTTTACTATCTTTTGGAGAAGTTCTTGGAATTTTCTTGAAGCTGGTTCTATGTGTATATTATTTACTTCTCTTTGGTGACAGAGTCGGATACTGAAACATGCTGGTGATTTGGTAGCTGCAGCTTCATTGGCAGATGAAGCTAGGTGTATGGATTTCGCAGACCGCTATATAAACAGTGAATCTGTGAAGCGAATGTTGCAGGTTGATCAGGTTCTAAAGCTCCCCCCCTTCATCTTTTATCATAGTTAATATTTGTCACTGTAAATTTCTTTCAGTATTACTGTACTGTTCACAAACTTTTTCCACTCTTGAAGGTGGCTTTGGCAGAAAAAACTGCTATTTTGTTCACAAAAGATGGGGACCAGCACAACAACCTTCATGACATGCAGTGCATGTGGTCTGTTTTTGTTTATTACCTTCGACATGTTGTTGTCTCTAATTACAATTTGGGTGCACCTACTGAGTGTTATCCATCTTTTGAAGGTATGAACTTGCTTTTGGTTAAAGTTACTTTTGACAAGGTGATTTTGGCCGGGCCCTGAAGAAATTTTTAGCTGTGGAGAAGCACTATGCTGATATTGCTGAAGATCAATTTGATTTCCATTCTTATTGTTTGTGGAAAATGACACTCCGTGCATATGTTGAAATGCTAAAATTTCAAGATTGGTTGCATTCACATGCTTATTTTCACAAAGCAGCAGCTGTTGCCATCAGGTGAACATTTTTGTTAGGATCTGCAAGCTTTTCAATGATTTGCAATAGACTTATTCTGTTTGGTTGTGGCCTGTACGTGAAAAATGCTATGTAATCTCTGTTGTCTACTTGTCTGGGTGCTTTTAGCGTCTGTCACCTATTGTTGATCAACACATGCATGTGATGCTTCACTTTGGGTTAGATTTTCTTTGCCTCCCTCTTTTTCCTTTTGTCTTTTGGGGAATGGGGGATTATTGCATGCATATATGTTGCATTAATCATATGTTGCAATGATGTGTTGTCTGAACCTTGCTTTCAAAGCATGAAAAACTTCCTAAAGGTAACTGTTGTTCATTACTTACCCTTGTACAACCATTCATTTGTTAATTAGACACTCCCATTATGATATCCAGTCTGATTCAAGACTCTTCTAGCAGCCCCTCCATTAATAGAGGAGGGGCTATCATATGAAGATTTCTGATTCCCTTCCACTATTCTAGTTTTTCCTTGAATCTTGGATGTATGGATTTACAACATTTTTCAAGACAAAACCTCGCTAAGTTTATAATCAAGAAAGTATCAAGAGTCCTTTTCTTACATTTGTTTTTGCTAGAGAAAATTTTTCGAGTTATATGAGCAAAACAGAATATAGGGTTCCAAGTTTTTTGTTGATCAAGCAACAACCTGATTTGAACTGGGGAATAAGGGATTTGCAGTCCCTCGACTTACTGGTTGGCCATGTCACCAAAGGTTAGAAACAAAAAAAATGAGAGTATCCCCTTTTTAGTTATAGATTGGAACCATACCTTCAATTAGTTATAGTATCTCAAGTAAAAAATTAGTATTGTTCTTTTTTTCAATAAAAAAAATTTTCTTAATTTGATTTATATTATAATATAATAATATAACAACAATTATGATTCTATGTAAACCCTAGAACAAAAGTTATTACACAGCTATAGTTATCTAATAATGTATTTCATCTATCTAGATATGATGTCCATAGGGAATTAGCAAAAAATTATCATGTTTCAATTTTTCACTGAATAGATTAAAATTAAAGAAAAATAGAATTTTTCATAGAGCACATTGTGTGTTTTCTCCACTAGAGTGCTATAATGGAATAAAAAAAAAGGAAAGAATATAAATAGAAATGCTATATCTATGCGTGTTTAATAAATACAAGCCTCTTTTTGTGCACACTTCAATCATATTCTAAATATTCTACTTAAAAATAAAAAACTAAAAAGTTGGTGAAACATCTCTCTGCAAATCATTTTTTGAACAATGGAATCTATGAAAAAGTTAAGTTCTAGAAAAATCAACTCTCTCCCTATATATATTTTATGATTATTTTCTCTTTATCTAAATGAATAGATAAAATTAGGAATTCATTTTATTTTTCCAGTATTCAATTGGATTGGAATATGTAATATCATAATAATGATAGCAATGGAATTATTATTATTATTATTATTATTATAATGGTAGCAATGGAATTATTATTATTATTATTATTATTATTATTATTATTATTATTGATATTCTATACAAAACTCCGTTCGGCTAAATGGCAATCATGTTGATTATCCTAAGGCCTTTTTTTGTAACTGATAGATTCATAAGTTTTTCCTTAATTCACTTTTACATGGATTATTGAAAATTAAAAGTATATCAAAATGAAATATCTAATAAATTGACTAATTCAAAATTTTCAAATTAGCGATTTTTTTATTCCTGAATATCCAACTCACAAATTAATTCTTTATAATGTATTTTATTTTTCTTTGATAAATAAGATAGTAGCCATTGATGTTTTCCTATAATTTTACATAGACCTTTTTGAGGTAAATAATCTTTTTTGTGCAATTCCTAATTTGAGGTAAATCCTTGTATCTTATTGGTGAAACTAATTAGTTGAAATTCAATTGACTCCTTGTTTTCTTTTTTCTCCCCTTGAAAATTAACTGAGATCCATGAATGAATTTTTTATCATAAAACAAAATTTTCTCTCTTCTTTTTGAATGTGAATTTTAATAATCAGTAATAATAATAATAGTCATTTTGATATGCACAATGATTTTAAGTTCGTTATGAACTTTATGATTTTTTCAAATAATGTTAATCAATCTGTTTTTCAATTTCATTTGTATAGGAATACAAAAGAGAATTTTAGAGTTCAAATAAGAGGCTGTTGTTGATTCATTTGTTGATCTAATTGATATGTATGTGATTAAATTAGTATTATGTATCAGAATGCTATGTAAGACTGTTTTATATACCTGATGGACCACATACATAATATATAGGAAAATGTACCATTAACGAATTTTCAACTGTGGATACATGTCTATCCTTACCATACAGAAACAAATGCTATTAATAAGCCAATTATGTTATATTATAAAGCAATTACTAATTAGTTGAAATTCAATGGACTCCTTGTTTTCTTTTTTCTCCCCTTGAAAATTAACTGAGATCCATGAATGAATTTTTTATCATAAAACAAAATTTTCTCTCTTCTTTTTGAATGTGAATTTTAATAATCAGTAATAATAATACTAGTCATTTTGATATGCACAATGATTTTAAGTTCGTTATGAACTTTATGATTTTTTCAAATAATGTTAATCAATCTGTTTTTCAATTTCATTTGTATAGGAATACAAAAGAGAATTTTAGAGTTCAAATAAGAGGCTGTTGTTGATTCATTTGTTGATCTAATTGATATGTATGTGATTAAATTAGTATTATGTATCAGAATGCTATGTAAGACAATCCTTGTGCCCCGTCTCTTTGTTTTATATACCTGATGGACCACATACATAATATATAGGAAAATGTACCATTAACGAATTTTCAACTGTGGATACATGTCTATCCTTACCATACAGAAACAAATGCTATTAATAAGCCAATTATGTTATATTATAAAGCAATTTTTTTTTTGTGGCTTTACACATACCTTAGTTGCAATAACTCCTCTTGCCCTGGTAGGAGGTCTGAAGTTCAAATGCTCTCCCACAAATTATTAACTATTAAAAGAAGATGCAAATATTTGGATCTGCTTAAAAAATTTGTGTTCAAATGATGCTCAAGTCAAATTTAATTTAACAAGTATTCTAGATTATAGTTTCTGATTTTTATAAGGTTATATACTTGTTTCATAGTTAGGATGGTGTTTTATGTTGTACTTAGGGGATTCTTATTATGTCGAGACCTTGTGGTATATGCCAAACAGGATAAAAATTTTGCTTGGTAGTCTCAATTTGCTTTCGTTATATCTTTTGTAAGTTCATATTCTTGTGATGTTATTACTGAAAGGATTAAATGTTCCTTGCGGGCATATTGAAATTTGAGATTGTGGCTTTTTAAATGATAGGAAGGCGGCGCCTGGGATTTCTGTTGGGTTAAGGATGGAGAATTGCATGTTACTGTACCAGAATTTATTTGTTGATTATAGCTTTTTATATTGATCTTATTGATTTGATGGTGAAATGGAATGGGATGATATAGTGACAGGCCATGCAACAATTAAGTAATAGTTTTTGTGATTGATCCATTGTCCCATTTCTATGCTGGTGTTTCTTTCTCTGAAACTCTTGGCTTGAAACTGGTGATTACTTCAATTTTGAACCTTTTCTTTCTGCATTGTGATAATTATTGGATTTTGAAGTGCAGATGCTATCTAAAGTTGTTTGATTCTCCTCTGAACTCACTGGCTGAAGAAGAGGATGACAAATCAAAGACTCCTTCTCAGAAAAAGAAAATGAAGAAGCAGAGGAAGGCGGAACGAGCTAAGAAAGTATATCAGCTTGTTTTGGTGATTCTTGGCTAACACTCTCTTTGATGATTTCATTCTGATGCCGTGTATTATTTTAGGAGGCAGAGGAGAAAAATGAAGAATCAAGTTCTAGTGGCATCTCTAAGTCTGGGAAACAACTTGTTAAACCTGTAGATCCTGATCCTTTTGGAGAAAAATTATTGAAGGTTACCTATTATTATCTTTTCCCTGTGCTTTAGATTCCTGATTAAAGTCCTCGTGCTGTAAAAATGTGTTACGCTAATGCCTATTAAGCTAAGACTGTTTAATCTGTATTTTTTTTTTCAGACAGAGTATCCCTTGTCCGAAGCAACGAAGTACTTGAAGTTGCTTCAGAAGAACTCACCTGATTCTTTGGAGATGCACTTACTTTCTTTTGAAGTAAATATGAGAAAGCAGAAGATTTTGCCTGCCTTTCAGGTATTATGTTTTCCAAGAATTGAACATGAGATGTGTTTCTTGTTCTTTTTGTGTTTGGTCAACTAGAACTGATATTTAATTGTCAGCTAGTGGTTTGTGAGGAAACCCCTTCTCTTGTTTTCTCCTCTCTTTTTTCACTTGCTGCCTGTGGATATGTTCTTGAACTAAAGAAACTATACCTTTTAACCAAACATCTTTTTCTTATTACTCTACTCACTCAATGAATTGATGTGTGAATTAGATAGTGTGCGCGACATATCTTTGAGTTGTAGAACAATGGTTTTGTGCAGTAGTACTTTTACCATTTCATGAGCTCATATTAGTACGTTTGTCTTGGTTTTATTTTGTTTTCCTGAAGGCTGTAAAGCAACTGCAAAGGCTGGATGCTGAGAATCCAGATTCACATCGCTGCTTGGTATGTAACATCTGCCCTCCCATATTTGTTCACTGCCATGCACAACTGCATTCTTTTCTGTTCTTTGATACAAAGATCATGTAATATTTACAATGCTTATTTGAATTTAATCTAATGCAGATTAAATTTTTCCATAAATTGGGCTCAATGCCTGCTCCATTAACTGATGCTGAAAAACTTGTTTGGAGTGTCTTAGAAGCTGAGCGTCCATCCATTAGGTTCTCTTTGAAATGGCTTTATGATAGCTATTCCTCCTACTAGAATTTTGTTGTATTACTGCTACTATTATTATTTTGATCCCTGATGCATTAAATCCCTTTATTTTCTCTTCCACAGTCACCATTAACTGATGCTGAAAAACTTGTTTGGAGTGTCTTAGAAGCTGAGCGTCCATCCATCAGGTTCTCTTTGAAATGGCTTTATGATAGCTATTCCCCCTACTAGAATTTTGTTGTATTACTGCTACTGTTATTGTTTTGATCCCTGATGCATTAAATCCCTTTATTTTCTCTTCTGCAGTCAATTGCAGGAGAAAACTCTTAGTGAGGCGAACAAAGTTTTCCTTGGTAAACATGAAGGTATTATGACCTTTGCATAACATGATGCATTTTAGGTTCCTTGAGGTAGGTTGTATAATCATGCAATTTTCACTTTTTGGTTCTGCAGAATCTTTGATGCATATAGTGGCAGTTGCAGAAATGTTATATACCTTGGAGCACACCAAGAAACTTGAGGCTGTTAAGTTAATTGAAGATTCATGCAATAAAGTCATGCCAATGTAATGCTCTTAGTGTACATTAAAACTTTTGCTGTTTGATGTCGAATCCATGCATTGCAACTTACTCTTGAGATTAATTGTTTCTTTCTCTTTTGCTTGTCCAGGAATGGGGCACTTGGACCAGTACTGGCGTGGAAACTCAAGGACTGTATTGCAGTCCATAAACTCTTAGAAAAGGTTCTTATTGACCAAGATGCTACTTTGAGTAAGTATAATTCTCCACATAAATTGATGCTGACTAGAAATTTGACTTTGACTCCATTAACAACTAATGAAATTAATTACTGTTGTTTGTTTAGAAAGTATTTTAGTAAGAATATTAATGGTATTGAAATTTTGACATACTGTTAATTGAATATTATAGATTAGATGCCTAAAAATAAAACATTAAATTAGGATTTTTAAATTTATGGTTTCAACATCATTCAGTGATTTTTTTGAGATGTATCTCATGAGTTCTGATTGCTTGTTGGTTTTTGTTATTATGATGCTTAATCTTTGAAAGTTCGATGTTGTGATTATTATTGGCATTTTAAAGAAAGGTGGACTTTCATGATAATAATTTTCTCACTTTCTTATTGATGTTTATTTAATTGAAGTTGCAAGCTATGTGACAAAATTATTCAAGAAATGATTGTTTATTCTTTGATTAGACCCTCTTTATTAATAGCTTATTAGACAATTGAAGTAAAATTATGTAGACAATTTGAAAGAGTGCTTTGCAGCAGGCGGAAAAAAAGAGCATCTTGAAGTTGTGCAAGCCATGACAATGCTTTCTTCCGTTGCTTTGAGATCAAAATTTTTGCTGCTTTTCTAATCGTGAAATGCATTCCTTTGCAAATGTGTATAATTTATCCTCATTTATGATTTTAGGGTTGAAATATATATACATATATATATATATTCTTTTAATTTGCTTACCATTTGGTTGAGATCTTTAGAGATATCTGGCTCCATAGTTTTGCCCCAAAATTTGAGGCGCTATAGAAAATTTTTGGGTACTGCTGATGAAATCTTCTGGTCAGCATGGGAAGAACACTGTTTTAGAGCTAATCTTTGCCTTTGGAGCATGTTGTACTTCGCCCCTTTTATTAGTTGCCATTTATAAACACTACATAATGTGGAAAATTTTGCTATGGAGCTGACAAGAGTGGCTATCAAAAATTCCCAGTTTTGTTGTTCTAAGTCTCGTCTCTTATGGTTTGCTGTTTGAATTTTATTATGGAGGAAAGGTTGATAATTAGCAACAAAAAGTGGATTTTGATTGGATTATAAAATTTTATTATTAGTTGAAAAAGGTTAACCAAATCTTGTTGAGATGCTACATAAAATTATTTTTCTTTAAAATTTATATAATTTAAATTATTAATATAATTTTTAAAGTTATAATAGAACATATAAGTTTAATGTCGTAAATAAAAAATAATTATTTTTATTTTCGAAAAATTGAATCATTTTATACCAAGAGGATTAATTAGATATAAATCAAATATAATATAAAATTATGTCTTATCTATTATTTTATGCATTAAACATAATGAAAAATATTAAATAATAAGTATTATATGTAATTGGATGATTAAATTGTTAAACACTTAATTTTTTTTGTTTGAGTAATTATTAATTATTAGATTTTTAAAATTTTTTTTAACCAATCAAATTTGAATTTTGTCATATTATATTTTGATTTGTTAATTTTTTTAATGCATTAAAAGTTATTTGATTATAATTATAATTATAATTTTTAATGGTATATAATTTTATAAGAAACCAAAAGAAATGTTTCTGTATATTTATAATTTTATCTCTTCAAACCCAAAGATTATGAAAAATCATGAAATCCCAATTTTTAAGCATTGGAATATTCTTTAAAAAAACCTCGAAAAAAAAAAATCTAAGTGATTAATTTTTTAAAATTTTAATTTATTAATTTAATTTGTATGAAAAAAAAATTAAACATTTAAAATATTTTCAAATTTATAATTTTAAAAATCTGACTAAATTGAAATTTAATTAAATTACATATTATTTGAACTAATAATTATCTCAAAGGATCTCGCACCACAAGTTTTTTTTTTAAAAAAGGTATTTCATATTTCTCCTTGCTAGTTTCTATGTACAATTTTATCAACATGTCGTTGAACCTTCTTTTCTTTCTTTCAGTACTTTATTGAGCTTTTCTTTTACTAACTATAATCAAGTAAGTCAATAAAGATTGGTGCAAATAATTAAAGTTTAAGATTTAGATGTAAAGTATTTAGATTTATGATAATCAGATTCAAATCTTTAATGAATTTTTATTAATAAATAATTTATTAATTTTGAAAAATAAGATAACTTCTCTTATTTTTTAATTTTTTTTACAAAAAAATATAATAAAATAAAAACGTCATAATATAAAGAGAATATAAGAACACAAAATGTCTTCAAAAAAGATTTGATATATTTAACTCAGTTTTCTTCTCAATTGATTCATTATTACAATTTTTCGTTCATGATTTTGCTAATTTTCTCCTTGATAATATAGTTATCAACAATGTTTTAGAAGCTTATCATGGGGTGCAGTGATGGTTGACCCATGGAATCATAAACACCGCCACGTGTCTTTGGGAATAGGACTAATGAGAAGGGGAGGGTCCTCCCCTTATTTTGAGAAAAGTCTAAATTTCTAAACCACCAAATAAAATGATTAGCTCTTTTTTTTTTTTTTTGGTGAATTGGTGAGGGGTCTTTTTGTAATTGCAGATATTTATTAGTCTTTCATCATCCTTCTGGCCAATTTTGAGAAACGATACTATTCTTTCTCACTAGTCATCCATGCAACTTTTAAGCTTTGGCTTGGCTGGGCTTTTGGTTAAAGTTTGGTGTGGGGGTAATTTAGATTTTAATTTAGAATTGCTTTTGCTAACATTCGCATCCTCCATTCTTCCTCAACTTTGTTTTCTTTAGAAAAATGAAATTTCTTTTAAAATTGATGGGCTCCTCCACTCTTTCTATTTTCCTTTTTTTTTCTTCTAAAGTGTTTTTTTTTTTTTCATTTATATAAAAGAAGCAGAGCTGATTTTCATCAAATATGTTTTTCATTTAGTCACTACATTTATTTTAAATACAAAAAAGTCAATTTTTAATTTAAAATTCAATTGGTTAAGTTTCCATGGTTAGATTTTTTGGCATTTTAAATTTAAAACCCACTGTCTTCAGCCATTCTTCTATCATTATCGTTTCAATTTTCTTTCTCTCAAATTTAGGTTTTTCGTTTTTGGATTCCCTTTTGGCTTGGAATATAGATTATTGTCGATAATATCGACATCAAGCAAGTAATGAGTCGATTCAACTTTCCTTGAGATTGGGCATCAAGATTAGGTTGGGAAATTAGGGTTCTTGATCTGATAAGAGGGAAATTAATTCCTTTGAGGTGAAGGAATTTTTCTCGGCCGTTGGTCAATCCAAACAAAGTAGAAAATTAGTTGGAGGACAAATTGGAATGTGTGAGGAATTTGGAGACCTTCTGAAGGTTTGATTTCTACCATCTTAATTTTATTTAAATTTTTTTACTTCAAATAATGCCCGATTTGATTTTTTTTATTTTTTTTCTGATGATAAAATGTGTTCTCGTTATAGACTGTAGATAATGATGTTGCTAGTGTAAGCTGTTTTATTATGTCTTAGCTGTTAGTCATATTAATTTCATTTTCTGTTTGGTATTTTTTTTAATGAGCTCCAAATGGTACCTTGGGATGTTCTGTTCATTATATTTACTCTGGATTTCTTCTCTCTCTTATTTATAGAATCACATGATGCAAATCCAACGAAAACCTTACTTTTTTGTAGAGCTATCAAGCTTTCTCCCCTTTTCTAGAGAGAGGAGGGGCGGCTATTTTTACAAATACTCTTGTAGGGATCTTGTTTTTCTTGATGGCTTGATAAGAAATTATGTGACAAAAATCTAGTGATGTGCTTCTACAATAGACAGTCCATTCGATGGCTTGTGATATTCTTAGATAATCTAGAAATAGATAGTTGTGGTATTATGCTGAAATACTTCATTGATGTCTTGATGTGACAATAGTAAGAACTCTAGGTGGTTAAAATTATGCTTTCATATGCTTCACCCCTAGAGAGTTGACATGGTGGCTAATTCTTTTATTAGTGGCTATCTTTATCTCATTCTTTTAGTTAAACCGACTTTCCTATATAAAAACCTTTTGACGGTGGGCCAGGTTATGGCATGATTGAAATAAAGTGTCAAACTCTAGAGCTTTTGGGATTTGACTCATGCAGTGAGGATGTATTTAAATTGTTTTCTTCCTGTAACCCACATTTGTTATGTATTCATTAATGAGAATTGTAATTATTGCTGTTACAATGTGCATCATTATTGCCAATAAATGCTACTTCCTTTATGATATGTGATGAATGTTCTAGGACTTTATTAGAACTTTGTTTTCTCAATTTTTAGAGGATACCACTTGATTTACTGCAAGGAAACAAATTTCGTAAAGTGGCAATTGATTACATTAAGCCTCTTTTAACCTTTATATCCAAGTGAGATTTTTTTTTTTTTAATTAGTTTGACTGGTGTTTTTTAGTTTGTTGGGTGAAATAATGATATATTTTTTCTGTGGCCTCAGGGGGTTCCATCTTTATTTCAGACCTTTCTCCCTTGTACGGTCACCCTAGAAAGGTAAGTTTTCTTACTTACATATTCTAAAAATAGAATTAAGTTTCTAAATATTGATTCTCCTAAACTGCTTAGCAACTGATTGGAGCTTGATTTCATTAGGATTGATTACCTGCTTTGTTGACACTTATACAGGCAGACATATTGGAACAACTAATTTTTGAGTTGAAGCATTCAATTAGGACCGCCGGCAGATACCCTGATAGCTAGTATATGCTTTAAACCCTTGCGTAATATTTTAGTAAGTCTTAAAAGCAAATAAATGTTTAGATTTACTACTTTTTGAGGTAATATAGACTTTCAGCCCTTATGTGATATTCTAGTAAGTCTTAACAGTGTCCAAATGTTTAGATATTGGGTATGGTCTGATTGCATGTTTATCTTTTACTGCTTATTGTTTGGTGCAGTCCTCAGTCATTTATGTGTTGTTATCTATTAAACAAGTACATAATGGTTGTCCCATATGGTTGCATGTGAAGTTTCTATGTTTTTGTTTGTATGCTAATACACAAGCACGCATTTGGTATTATGCTGAGTCATTTCTTGCTTGTGTTTCATATTGAGTGCAGGACAGTGAAAGAGCCCCCTTCAATGCTTTTATGGATTTTATTCTTTTTGGCTTAGGTGGGTAACCATCAGGTTTCCTCACCCCATGGGCCATGGCCTTTTCTTCTTTTCTTGCTATAAATATTTGGTGCTTTCTTTGCATTTGAGTAACTTTGAATTTATTGATGCAGCATTATGACAGAAGAGGACAATATGACGTTGCTCTTTCAAAAATTAATGAGGCCATAGAGCACACACCAACTGTAATTGATATGTACTCTGTCAAGGTTTGTTCTCGTCTTCAATCTTCAAAATTTTGCAATGGCTTCATCTGCTGGGTTTTATATTTTTGTCAGCTGGATTCTTTTATTTTATTTTTTTTCTTATATTTTGAATTCTTTTTGCCTGGTTTGTCTCGCATCTCACAAGGCATAGCATTACCTGAAAATCTTTCTAGATATTGCCCTGGAGTTATCGTTCACTTGTAAGAGACTTATCACTTTCTATGATACTGACCTTGATTGAATATATTATTTTGCACTAAATTGTGCAAAGTTGATATGCATTCATTTAAAATGCATACTAGTTTTTCTTTGTGGACCTTAAGTCTTGATGGGCATTGGGCAGGCATATAACCTCCTTTCTTAGGTTTTGGGGTTTTTGGTACATGGCTATTGTTTCTTGATGAACCTTTTTACTATCTTTTGGAGAAGTTCTTGGAATTTTCTTGAAGCTGGGTCTATGTGTATATTATTTACTTCTCTTTGGTGACAGAGTCGGATACTGAAACGTGCTGTTGATTTGGTAGCTGTGGCTTCATTGACAGATGAAGCTAGGTGTATGGATCTTGCAGATCGCTGTATAAACAGTGAATCTGTGAAGCGAATGTTGCAGGCTGATCAGGTTCTAAAGCCCCCCCTTCATCTTTTGTCATAGTTAATATTTGTCACTAAATTTCTTTCGGTATTATTGTACTGTTCACAAACTTTTTCTACTCTTGAAGGTGGCTTTGGCAGGAAAAACTGCTGTTTTGTTCACGAAAGATGGGGCCAGCACACCAACCTTCATGACATGCAGTGCATGTGGTCTGTTTTTGTTTATTACCTTCCACATGTCGTTGTCTCTAATTATAATTTGGGTACACCTACTGAGTGTTATCCATCTTTTGAAGGTATGAACTTGCTTCTGATGAAAGTTACTTTCGACATGGTGATCTTGGACGAGCCCTGGAGAAATTTATAGCTGTGGAGAAGCACTATGCTGATATTACTGAAGATCAATTTGATTTCCATTCTTATTGTTTGCGGAAAATGACACCACGTTCATATGTTGGAAAGCTAAAATTTAAAGATTGGTTGCATTCACTTGCTTATTTTCACAAAGTAGCAGCTGGAGCCATCAGGTGAACATTTTTGTTAGGATCTGCAAGCTTTTCAATGATTTGCAATAGACTTAGAAACCAAAAAAAATGAGTGTATCCCCTTTATAACTTTAGTTATAGATTGGATCCATACCTTCAATTAGTCATAGTATCTCAAGTAAAAAAATTAGTATTGTTCTTTTTTTCTTTCAATAAAAAAAATTCTTAATTCGATTTATATTATAATGTAATAATATAACAACAATTATGAGTCTAGGTAAACCCCATAACGAAAGTTATTGCATGGCAACAAAAAGTTCAACCCAACAATGAAAAGCAACTTGAGGTTTTTGTTCTTTTCATCCCTATGCCATTATGAAAAATTTTATCTTTACGAGTACCCATTTGCATGTTCATTGATTTATGATTTGGGTGTGAGTTTTTTGGTTTCATTTTGTCTTTTGTCATCTATTGTCTTGCTTATAAGTACTCCAGTTTAAGGTACCCATTTGCCTGTACTGCTAGTTCATACATTTGAAGATTTTATCTTGGTTAATGAGGAGGTCAAATAATTTGATAGAATTTCAAGCTATTGCTATTAGAAATTACCTTCTGCAGATGTTTAGCTCTGAAATCAGATTGATTTAGTTAGATATATGAGGGTTGATTAGGAGACACTGTCTGGTGTAATATAAAAGATTTTGGCTGAGGGGCTCAAATGAGCAAGTTCAAATCCTGAAAGTAGCCTCATTGTGTAAAACATGCTGAATCCTAAAGGCTAGGAACATTTTTCAAATGACTCTTCTTGGTTTCTCATCCTCCATTGGCAGGATTGAGGCTGAGTAATGATCCTCTTTATGAGGGAAGATTACTCAAAAGGCTGTTTAGAAAGCATTCTCCAAATTGGTATAAAAACCAACCATCATAGCAAAACAGCAGTGTCTGTGTTTCTTCATTTTTGGGTTCTGCCACACACTGAAATACCCTTTGCATATCAACAGGAGCTGACCTCAACCTCTGGACATTCGAAGAATCTTAAATGTTCGTATTTATGTGTCATGGCTAAAGTTATTGACCTGTCGAAGAAAATTGGAGAAAGGATAAAAAAAAATGCAAAAGTTATGTTAAAGTATTCATTAGTTGCTTTTCATGATTCAAGTCCAATCTCACCTCCTGGAAATTAAAAAAATAAGCTCTTAAAATTTTAAAATCTTGGCCCATTCAGTGCACTAGAAGAGCCTTTGTAGCTAATTTTCAATTATAAGATAGAGATTTGATGTTGCAACCTAATCAAAAAAACCTTAATTATGTCTTACCTTGAAGAATAAAGCAGACGATGGCCTTTAGTATTTGCCCTAAGCCTTAATTGTAAATATTCTTGTTTGATTAAAACCTCTTTTAGCATTTGCCAGTCAATAGATGTTAGTATTTTGGATTTTTTTGATGATATAGGATTTTTGTAATTATCATTGAGAAACTACTTTTTTAGGAAGATCAATTATCATTTAATGTTTTGCTCATAGAAATCTATTAATTTTTGCATTAATGATACTAAAATGGAGAGAGGTTATCTAGGTGAGTACAAATACCAATATTTTCATCATGTTTTTTTATGGCATTGGTTGTAAAGTAGTGGGATATTCACGGAACAAATGTAATTTTTTTAATGAATTTTTCTTTTTGGTTCCAAAGGAACTTATCGAGACTACTGCTTTGCTATACCATATGTTGAATGATATGCCACTTCAAAAGAAAGCTTACCTTTTTTCATATTGTATTCTCTAAAACTCTAAATATGCGTCTTTTTCCGTCTTTCATTAGATGTGTGTTCTCATTGAGTTTTTCTTATGTTATGTTATGATTATTCATTGAGAAAGTAAGTTAATGTTGTCTTAAGGTTAGGGTTAAGTCTTTAACAATATAAGTCCTTCTATTTAGAAAGTAATGGATAATTATCTTAGGGCTGTATTGGGGTTAATTTATTTAGGATATATTGGAGGTTTTGAGTTTAGGTTAAGGTTAAGGTTATAATAGTTTATTTGTGAGCTTGGAGTTGTTCAATCAGTAAAATGAGTTGGTAATGAATGTGGTTAGCTGTTGCTTTATTCATTTCTTATTGCCTTACTTTTACTTTATTTGCTAGCTGTCCTTGTCTTCATTTTGTTTATTTGCTGCATTGGTTTTGATCAGTTTTGGCTTGCTTTTTTTGTAGTTGTTGCATGGCCTCCAAGTTCTTCTATTTTTATTTCTCAAATAGCAATTGTTATAGTTATACTTGGGGGAAACACTAAAATTTTCCTATGGCATGACAATTGTATTTAACTCAACTAGTATGTAATTGTTATATAACATGTTGAATGGAAACAATAATATCCCTAAGCATCTCTATATATGTCTTTTCTTGTTGAAATTTTTTTTTTATGTTCGGTTTTGGTCCACTAAGATTATTGGTTCCATGACAATTGCATTTAACTTAAGTGGTATGGACTTGTTATATCACATCTTGCTGATTTTAGAATGGTATGTGACTTTGAATGAAGCTTCCTCTTGTTATTTGGCTCTTTGAAATGGAAACATAATATTCCTAAGCATTCCTGTAGATATCTTTTCTCATTAAGATTTTATTATATCACATTCTTCTTGTTTCATTCTTTCATTTTTTGTGTACATGAGTTGAGTTTTGTAATTTTGCTTTTGAAAAAATCTTTGGATTGTGGTTTCGTAAGTATGATTGTTATTTGGTAGTCTCTATGGAGCTCAATGGATTGTGTGCTTGCAATTTTGCAAGATGGGAAGAATTAGAGATTCAAATTTGGATAGCTGTGTGTTGTGCATGTTAGGAGTTAGTTATTTTTTGTTGGTTCAACTTTATTGCTTGATGGATTAATTTCTTAGGTTTATTTTCTGAAACTAAGTTCCACCAAGCACAAAGGTTGAGTGTTAAAAGGAAGATTCCTTGCCTCTTTTGTTATTGGAGTTAGTTATCATCTTTGGCCATTCATAGTTGTCGTTTTTTTCTCATTGAGGCTTTGTTATGTCATGTTTGAATTCTTCTTGTGACACATTTATCTATATTAGTTTAGTTTTTGGAATTTTACTTTTTGAAAAACCCCTTAGTTGTGGCTTCTTAAGTGTGGATATTATTTAGTAGTTGTCTGCTCTCAGCGAATGGCTTGCATGATAAGGAGGAATTCAATTTCTGTGCCTCTTGTGTATGTATATTTTGTAAGTTTCTTGTTTTGTTTGTTACAATCTTTTTGTTGTAAGACAGAATGGTTTCTTTCTTTTAATTTCTGCAACTTAATTTTGACGAGGATAGAAATTGCTGCTTAAAAAGAAGAGTATCTGTATGGGCTGTGTGCTCTAAGCAAATGGCTTGCAGGATAAGGCGAATTCAATTTTTGTGCATCCTGTGTGTGTGGGTGTATTTTGAAAGTTTTTTGTCTTGTTGGTTTCACTCTGATTGTTAGGTTAAATTTCTAAAACTTAATTTTGACATGCATTGGGCTTGAATGCTTAAAAGGAAGATTATTTCCTTTTGCTGGATTCTTTGAAACTCTAAGTATCTGTCGTTATAGCCTCTCGGTGTCTTTCTCATTGAGATTGTGTCTTGATTCTTCTTGTTTCATTTTTAAACTTACATAAATTAGGGCTTTGTAACTTTACTTTGGAAAATTCCTTGGGTTGTTCGTCCTTTATTGTGGTTGTGATCCATTGGTCTCTATGAAACTTGTTGCACTGTGTGCTCCAAAAATGACTTGCAGTATAGGGGGACTTAAGGATTCTAAATTTGTATGGCTATGTGTAGGATTTAAAGATTAAAAATTTGTGTGGCTGTGCATATGGAAGTTTCCTTCTTGTTTTTCTCTCTTTGTGCTTTAAGCAAATGGCTTGCATGATAAAGTGAATTTAATTTTTGTGCCTCGTATGTTTAGGTGTGTATTTTGGGAGTTTTTTATTTTGTTGCTTTCATTCTATTTGTTACAGGACAGAATGCTTAAAAAATGAGATTATTTCCTTTTGCTGGATTCTTTGAAGCTGCATATGTTGTCATAGCTTCTCAGTTGGTGTCATTCTCATTGAGATTGTGTCTTGATTCTTCTTGTTTCATTTTTAAATTTTTACATAAATTAGGGCTTTGTAACTTTACTTTGGAAAATTCACTGGGTTCTTCTTCCTTTAGTGTGGTTGTAATTCGTTGGTCTCTATGAAACTTATGCGCTGTGTGCTCCAAGAACGACTTGTAGTGTACGGGGAATTAAGGATTCTAAAGTTGTATGTGTGTAGGATTTAAGGATTAAAATTTTGTGTGGCTGTGTAGGAGTTTCCTTGTTTTTCTCTTTGTGTGCTCTAAGCTAATGTCTTGCATGATTAGCTGAATTCAATTTCTGTGCCTGATGTGTGTGTAGGTGTATTTTGGGAGTTTTTTGTTTTGTTGATTTCACTCTGTTTGTTACAGAACAGGTTGGTTTGTTGGGTTCAATTTGTGAAACTTAATTTTGACATGTATTGTGGTCAAATGTTTAAAAGGAGGATTATTTCCTTTTGCTGGATTCTTTGAAACTCTAAATATGTGTATGGGAGTTTCCTTGTTTTGTAGTGTAGGGGTAATTAAGGATTCTAAATTTTTATGGTTGTGTGTAAGCATTTAAGGATTAAAAATTTATGTGGCTGTGTGTATGGGAGTTTCCCTGTTGTTTTTCTCTTTGTGTGCTTCAAGCAGTGAATTCAATTTTTGTGCCTCTGTGTGTGTAGGTATGTGTTTAGGGAGGTTTTTATTTTGTTGGTTTCACTCTGTTTGTTACAGGACAGTGGTTTGCTAGGTTCAATTTTTGCAATTTAATTTTGACATGCATTATGGTTGAATGCTTAAAAGGAAGATTATTTCCTTTTGCTGGATTCTTTGAAACTCTAAATATATGTTGTCTTAAATCTAGTTAAGCACTGAGATGGAAGATTGCCTCTTTCTTATTGGATTCTTTGAAAATCTATGATCTTGCATATAATTTTTGTTGTATTGTATGGTAACTTTTGATGATAACTGTACCTGTTCTAGTACATTTCAGATCATGAAGAGTTTGATTAAAGTTGCTAAAATTCTATGTTTCTGATTATAATATGGACTTTGTTTTCTTAAGTAACACTGTTATTATTGGAAGCACCCTTACTTATGATGTGGTTGGTGGTTGTTGTTTTTTAACTTTGGTATATCATTGTTGTATATTTATGTTGAGATGCAAAACTACCTCTTATCTTTGGCCTATCAGTATAGTCTTTTCTTGTTAAATTTTTTTTGCTTTGGTTTTAATTTCTCTTTAGGTTCTTAAAGGCCTTCTACTTTCATATCTTTGGGATTTCAAGTTAAAACATTTATAATGTCTTATTTGTGAGCAATTGATGTGATTAGGTTTATTTTGCAGTCAATCTTTGCCTTGAATCTTTCTGCTTTAGGATTAGTTCATTAAGAAAAACCATGCAAATGGTTTCTATATCACAATTTGAAATCAAATATCAACAGCATCCCACAAATTTCATAGAGCACCCATGAATTCTCTTAAAAATGTATTTACAGCAAATAAGCATTAAAAAGTAAAAATCATGCAAATGGTTTCTATATCATAATTTGAAATTGTGCGTGTGGTTTTTATGCCTATAATTTTTTCGAAAATGAAATTTTGATATTTTCAGTTTCAAATCTTTCATGACTTACACTTAACATCGTGAAAAATTAAAACAATACAGGTTATCATTTTTTTGTGTTTGAGTGAGTTTAAAACTATTCATTTTCATTTAAAAACTTGCTAAAATAACATTTCATACTTTTAAAAATTTATTCCAGCAAAAATGATTTTCAAAGCAAAACATAAAAGCTTCAAAAGTGTCAAGCTTTGAGTTTGTGACTAATGTATAAAAACAAATTAGCACACAGTTAATCGCATCAAACACCAATAACGATTTCATAAATGACGTCCAAATATCAACCTCCCACAAATTTCTTAGAGCATTGATGAATTCTTTTAAAAATGCATTTAAAACAAATAAGCATGAAAAAGTAAAAATCGTGCAAATGTTTTTATATCACAATTTGAAATTGTGCATATGGATTTTACGCCTATAATTATTCAGAAACGAAATTTTGATATTTTCAACTTCAAAATCTTTCATGATTTACACTTAACACCGTGAAAAATTAAAACAATGCAGGTTATCATTTTTTTGTGTTTGAACGAGTTTAAAACTATTCACTTCCATTTAAAAACTTGTTAAAACATTTCATATTTTTAAAGATCGACTCCAACAAATGATATCATTTTTCTGTGTTTGTGCGTAATGTACAAAAATAAGTTATCACACAGTTAATCACATCAAGCGTCAATAACGATTTCACAAATGACATCTAAATATCAATAGCATCCCACAAATTTCTTGGAAGACCCATGAATTCCCCTAAAAATGCATCTACAGCAAATAAGCATGAAAAATTAAACCAGCAAAAATGGTTTCCAAAGCAAAACATAAAAGCTTCAAAAGTGTCGAGCTTTGAGTTTGTGCGTAATGTATAAAAATAAGTTAGCACACTATTAATCGCATCAAGCATCAATAATGATTTCACAAATGATATCTAAATATCAACATCTCACAAATTTCCTGGAGCACACATTAATTCTTCTAAAAAAGCATCTGAAGCAAATAAGGAAGAAAAATTAAAATCGTGCAAATAGTTTTTATATCATAATTTAAAATTGTGCAGATGGTTTTTATACCCATAATTGTTTAGAAATGAAATTTTGATATTTTCAGCTCCAAAATCTTTCATGACTTGCACCTAATATCGTGAAAAATTAAAACCAATAAAGGTTATCATTTTTCTGTGATTGAGCGAGTTTAAAACTATTCATTTCCTTTTAAAAACTTGTTAAAACAACATTTTATACTTTTAAAGGTCGACTCTAGCAGAAATGGTTTTGAAAGCAAAACATAAAAGCTTCAAAAGCGTCGAGCTTTGAGTTTGTGCGTAATGTATAGAAACAAGTTAGCACACAGTTAATCGTATCAGGCGCCAATAACGATTTCATAAATTACATCCAAATATCCACATCCCACAAATTTCCTGGAGCACCAATGAATTCTCCTAAAAATGCATCTAAAGCAAATAAGCATGAAAAAGTAAAAACCGTTCAAATGTTTTTATGTCACAATTTGAAATTGGGCAGATGGTTTTTACGCCAATAAATGGTTAGAAACGAAACTTTGATATTTTCAGCTGCAAAATCCTTCATGACTTACACTTAACACCGTAAAAAATAAAAACCAATGCAGGTTATCATGTTTCTGTGTTTGAGCAAGTTTAAAACTATTCATTTCCATTTAAAAAACTTGCTAAAACAACATTTCATACTTTTAAAGCTCGACTCTAGCAAAAATGATTTTCAAAACAAGACGTCGAGCTTTTAGTTTGTACGTAATGTATAGAGACAAGTTAGCATACAACTAATCGCATCAACCATCAATAACGATTTCATAAATGACATCCAAATATTAATAGCATCCCACAAATTCCCTGGAGCACCCAAGAATTCTCCTAAAAATGCATGTAAAGCAAATATGCATGAAAAATTAAAAACCATGCAAATGGTTTTTAATCACAATTTGAAATTGTGTAAATGGTTTTTATGCCCATAATTGTTCAGAAACGAAATTTTGATATTTTTAGCTCCAAAATCCTTCATGACTTACACTTACCACGGTGAAAAATTAAAACCAAAGCTGGTTATCATGTTTCTATGTTTAAGTGAGCTTAAAATTATTCATTTCCATTTAAAAACCTACTAAAACAATATTTCATACTTTTAAAGCTCCACTCCAGCAGAAATGGTTACCAAAGCAAAATATAAAAGCTTAAAAAACGTCGAGTTTTGACTTTGTGCGTAATATATAAAAACAAGTTAGCAAATTATTAATCGCATCAAGCGCCAATAACGATTTCACAAATGATATCCAAATATCAACAACATCCCACAAATTTCCTGGAGCACCGATGAATTCTCCTAAAAATGCATCTAAAGCAAATAAGCATGAAAAAGTAAAAACCGTGCAAATGTTTTTATATCACAATTTCAAATTGTGCATATGGTTTTTACGCCCATAATTGTTCAGAAACGAAATTTTGTTATTTTCAGCTCCAAAATCCTTAATGACATATGCTTAACGCCATGAAAAATAAAAACAAATGCAGGTTATCATGTTTCTATGCTTGAGTGAGTTTAAAGCTATTCATTTCCATTTAAAAACTTGCTAAAACAATATTTCATGCTTTTAAAGCTCGACTCCAGCAGAAATGGTTTTCAAAGCAAAACATTGAGTTTTGAGTTTGTGCGTAATGTATAAAAATAAGTTAGCACACTGTTAATCGCATGAAGCGCCAATAATGATTTCACAAATGAAATCCAAATATCAACATCTCACAAATTCCCTGGAGCACACATTAATTCTCCTAAAAATGCATGTAAAAGCAAATAAGCAAGGAAAATTAAAAACCATGCAAATGGTTTTTAATCACAATTTGAAATTGTGCAGATGGTTTTTATGCCCATAATTTTTCAGAAACGAAATTTTGATATTTTCAGCTCCAAAATCCTTCATGACTTACACTTACACTGTGAAAAATTAAAACCAAAGCTGGTTATCATGTTTCTATGTTTGAGCGAGCTTAAAATTATTCATTTCCATTTAAAAACTTACTAAAACAACATTTCATACTTTTAAAGCTCCACTCCAGCAGAAATGGTTACCAAAGCAAAATATAAAAGCTTCAAAAGCGTCAAGTTTTGACTTTGTGCGTAATATATAAAAACAAGTTAGCAAACTGTTAATTGCATCAAGCGCCAACAACAATTTCACAAATGACATCCAAATATCAACAGCATCCCACAAATTTCCTAGAGCACCAATGAATTCTCCTAAAAATGCATCTAAAGCAAATAAACATGAAAAAGTAAAAACCGTGCAAATGTTTTTATATCACAATTTGAAATTGTGCATATGGTTTTTACGCTCATAATTGTTCAGAAATGAAATTTTGATATTTTCAGCTGCAAAATCCTTAATGACTTACACTTAACATCGTGAAAAATTAAAACAATGCAGGTTATCATTTTCCTGTGTTTGAGCGAGTTTAAAACTATTCATTTCCATTTAAAAAGTTGCTAAAACAACATTTCATACTAAAGATCGACTCCAGCAGAAATAGTTTTCAAAGGAAAACATAAACGCTTCAAAAGTGTCGAGCTTTGAGTTTGTGTGTAATGTATTAAAACAAGTTAGCTCACAGTTAATCGCATCAAATGCCATTAACGATTTCACAAATGACATCCAAATATCAACAGCTTCCCATAAATTTCCTACAGCACCGATGAATTCTCCTAAAAATGCATCTATAGCAAATAAGCATGAAAAAGTAAAAACCATGCAAATGTTTTTATATCACAATTTGAAATTGTGCATATGATTTTTACGCCCATAATTGTTCAGAAATGAAATTTTCATATTTTCAGCTCCAAAATCCTTCATGACTTACACTGAACACCGTGAAAAATTAAAACTAATGCAGGTTATCATGTTTCTGTGTTTGAGTGAGTTTAAAACTATTCATTTCTATTTAAAAACTTGCTAAAACAACATTTCATACTTTTAAAGCTCGACTCCCACAGAAATGGTTTCCAAAGCAAAACGTCGAGCTTTGAGTTTGTGCGTAATGTATAAAAACAAGTTATCACACAGTTAATCGCATCAAGCACCAATAACGATTTCACAAATGACATCTAAATATCAATAGCATCCCACAAATTCCCTGGAGCACCCATGAATTCTCCTAAAAATGCATCTACAGCAAATAAACATGAAAAATTAAACCAGCAGAAAAAGGTTTTCAAAGCAAAACATAAAAGCTTCAAAAGCGTCGAGCTTTGTGTTTGAGCGTAATGTATAAAAACAAGTTAGCACAAAGTTAATCGCATCAAGTGCCAGTAATGATTTAACAAATGACATTCAAATATCAATAGCATCCCACAAATTTCATGGAGCACCCAAGAATTCTCCTAAAAATGCATCTAAAGGAAATAAGCATGAAAAACAAAAACAAGGCAAATGGTTTTTATATAACAATTTGAGATTGTGCAGATGGTTTTTATGCCCATAATTGTTTAGAAATGAAATTTTGATATTTTCAGCTCCAAATTCCTTCATGACTTACACCTAACACCATGAAAATTTAAAACCAATGCATGTTATCATGTTTATGTGTTTGAGAGAGATTAAAACTATTCATTTCCATTTAAAAACTTGCTAAAACAACATTTCTTACTTTAAAAGCTCGACTCCAGCAGAGATGGTTTTCAAAGCAAAACGTCAAGCTTTGAGTTTGTGCGTAATGTATAAAAACAAGTTAGCACACAGTTAATCGCATCAAGCGCCAATAACGATTTCATAAATGACGTCCAAATATCAATAGCATCCCACAAATTCCCTGGAGCACCCATGAATTCTCCTAAAAATGCAACTAAAGCAAATAAGCATGAAAAGTTAAAACCATGCAAATGGTTTTTATATCACAATTTGAATTTGTGCAGATGGTTTTTTTGCCCACAATTGTCCAGAAATGAAATTTTGATATTTTCAGCTCCAAAATCGTTCATGACTTACTCTTAACGCCATGAAAAATTAAAACCAATGCAGCTTATAATGTTTTTGTGTTTGAGGGTGTTTAAAACTATTAATTTCCATTTAAAAACTTGCTAAAACAACATTTCATACTTTTAAAGTTTGACTCAAGCAGAAATGGATTTCAAAACAAAACATAAAAGTTTCAAAAGAATAGAGCTTTCAATTTGTGCATAATGCATAAAAGCAAGTTAGCACACAGTTAATCGCATCAAGCGCCAATAACGATTTCAAAAATAACATCCAAATATCAATAGCATCCCACAAATTCACTGAAGCACCCATGAATTCTCCTAAAAATGCATCTAAAGCAAATAAGCATGAAAAATTAAAACCATGCAAATGGTTTTTATACCCAAAATTGTTTAGAAAGAAAATTTTGATATTTTCAACTCCAAAATCCCTCATGGCTTACACTTAACACCGTGAAAAATTAAAACAAATACAGGTTATCATGTTATTGTGTTTGAGCGAGTTTAAAACGATTCATTTCCTTTTAAAAACTTGCTAAAACAACATTTCATACTTTTAAAGTTCGATTCCAGCAAAAATGATTTTCAAAGCAAAACATAAAAGCTTCAAAAGCGTTGAGCTTTGAGTTTCTGCGTAATGTATAAAAACAAGTTAGCATACAGTTAATCGCATCAAGTGCCAATAATGATTTCACAAGTGACGTCCAAATACCAATAGCATCCCACAAATTCCCTCGAACACCCATGAATTCTCCTAAAAATGCAACAAAAGCAAATAAGCTTGAAAAATTAAAACCGTGCAAATGATTTTTATATCACAATTTGAAATTGAGCAGATGGTTTTTATCCACATAATTGTTCAGAAACGAAAATTTGATATTTTCATCTCCAAAATCCTTAATGATATACACTTAATACCGTGAAAATTTAAAACCAATGCAGGTTATCATCTTTCTTTGTTTGAGCGAGTTTAAAACTATTCATTTTCCATTCAAAAACTTGCTAAAACAACATTTCATGCGTTTAAAGCTCAACTCCAACAGAAATGGTTTTCAAAGTAGAATGCCGAGCTTTGAGTTTGACGTAATGTATAAAAGCAAGTTAGCACACAGTTAATCGCATCAAGCGCCAATAACGATTTCACTAATGACATCCAACTATCAACAGCTTCCCCCAAATTCCCTGGAGCATCCATGAAATCCCCTAAAAATGCATCTAAAGCAAATAAGCATGAAAAATTATAACCATGGAAATGGTTTTTATATGGCAATTTGAAATTAGGCAGACGGTTTTTATGCCCATAATTGTTCAGAAACAAAATTTTGATTTTTTCATCTCCAAAATCCTTCATGATTTACACTTAACACTGTGAAAAATAAAAATAAATGCAGGTTATCATGTTTTCGTGTTTGAGCAAGTTCAAAACTATTCATTTCCATTTTAAAACTTGCTAAAACAACATTTTATACTTTTAAAGTTTGACTCTAGCAAAAATGGTTTTCAAAGCAAAACATAAAACCTTCAAAAGCGTCGAGCTTTGTGTTTGACTATAATACATAAAAACAAGTTAGCACACAGTTAATCTCATCAAGCACCAATAACGATTTCAGAAATTACATCCAAATATCAACAGCATCCCAAAAAATTCCATGGAGCACCCATGAATTCTCCTAAAAATGCATCTAAAGCAAAAAAGCAAAAAAATTTAAAACCGTGCAAATTGTTTTTATATCACAATTTGAAATTGTGCAAATGGTTTTTATGCCAATAATTGTTCATAAACGAAATTTTGATCTTTTCAGCTCCAACATCCTTAATCACTTACACCTAACACCAAGAAAATTTGAAACAAATGCAGGTTATCCTGTTTATGTGTTTGAGGGAGTTTAAAACAATTCATTTCCATTTAAAAACTTGCTTAAACAACATTTCTTACTTTTAAAGCTTGACTCCAACAGAAATGATTTTCAAAGCAAAACGTTGAACTTTAAGTTTGTGCGTAATTTATAAAAACAAGTTAGCACACGTTAATCACATCAAGCGCCAATAACGATTTCATAAATCACATCCAAATATCAATAGCATCCCACAAATTCCCGAAGCACCCATGAATTCCCCTAAAAATGCATCTAAAGCAAATAAGCATGAAAACTTTTAACCGTGCAAATGATTTTTTATATCAAAATTTTAAAATTTCCAGATGGTTTTTATGCCCATAATTGTTCAGAAACGAAATTTTGATATTTTTATCTCCAAAATCCTTCATGGCTTACACTTAACACTGTGAAAAATTAAAAACAATGCAGGTTATCATGTTTTTGTGTTTGAGCTAGTTTAAAACTATTCATTTCCATGTAAAAAGTTGCTAACACAGCATTTCATACTTTTCAAGTTCGACTCCAGCAAAAATGGTTTTCAAAGCAAAACAAAAAAAGCTTCAAAAGCGTTGACCTTTGTGTTTGAGCATAATGTATAAAAACAAGTCAGCACACAGTTAATCACATCAAGTAGCAATAACGATTTTACAAATGACATCCAACTATCAACAGCATCCCACAAATTCATTCGAGCACCCATGAATTCTCCTAAAAATGCATCTAAAGCAAAAAAGCAAGAAAAATTAAAACCGTGCAAATGGTTTTTATATCACAATTTGAAATTGTGCAAATGGTTTTTATGCCAATAATTGTTCAGGAACGAAATTTTGATCTTTTCAGCTCCAAAATCCTTCATCACTTACACCTAACACCGTGAAAATTTGAAACCAAAGCAGGTTATCCTGTTTATGTGTTTGTGCGAGTTTAAAACTATGCATTTCCATTTAAAAATTTGCTAAAACAACATTTCTTACTTTTAAAGCTCGACCCCAATAGAAATGATTTTCAAAGCTAAACGTCGAGCTTTGAGTTTGTGCGTAATGTATAAAAACAAGTTAGCAGACAGTTAATCGCATCAAGCGCCAAGAATGATTTCACAAATGACATCCAAACACCAACAGCATCCCACAAATTCTGTAGAGCACCCACGAATTCTGCTAAAAATGCATCTAAAACAAAAAAACAATGAAAAATTAAAATCGTGCAAACGGTTTTCATATCACAATTTGAAATTGTGCAGATGGTTTTTATGCCCGTAATTGTTCAGAAAGGAAATTTGATATTTTCAGCTCAAAAATCCTTCATGACTTACACCTAACACCGTGAAAATTTAAAACCAATGCAGGTTATCAAGTTTTTGTGTTGGAGCAAGTCTAAAACTATTCATTTCTACTTAAAAACTTGCTAAAAGAATATTTCATACTTTTAAAGCTCGTCTGCAGCAGAAATGGTTTTTAAAGCAAAACGTCCAGCTTTTAGTTTGTGGGTAATGTATAAAAAGAAGTTAGCACACTGATAATTGCATCACGCGCCAATAACGACTTCACAAATGACATCTAAATATCAACCGCATCCCACAAATTCCCTGGAGCACCCTTGAGTTCTCCTAAGTAAGAAAAATTAAAACCGTGCAAATGGTTTTTATATCATGATTTGAAATTGTGCAGACGATTTTTATGCCTAAAATTGTTCAAAAAGAATATTTGATATTTTCAACTCCAAAATCCCTCATGACTTACAATTAACACAGTTAAAAATTAAAACGAAAACAGGTTATCGTGTTATTGTGTTTGAGCTAGTTTCAAACTATTCATTACCATTTAAAAACTTTCTAAACAAACATTTCATACTTTTAAAGTTTGACTACAGCAAAAATGGTTTTCAAAGCAAAACATAAAGCTTCAAAACCGTTGAGCTTTGTGTTTGAGCGTAATGTATAAAAACAAGTTAGCACACAGTTAATCGCATCAAGTGCCAACAACAATTTCACAAATGACATCCAAATATCAATAGCATACCACAAATTACCTAGAGCTCCCATGAATTCTCCTAAAAATGCAACTAAAGCAAATAAGCAGGAAAAATTAAAAACCCTGCAAATGGTTTTTGTATCACAATTTGAAATTGTGCAGATGGATTTTATTACCATAATTGTTCAGAAATGAAATTTTGATATTTTCAGATCCAAAATCCTTCTTGACTTACACTTAACAACTTGAAAAATTAAAACCAATGCAAGTTATAAGGTTTTTGTGTTTGAGCGTGTTTAAAACTGTTCATTTCCATTTAAAAACTTTCTAAAACAACATTTCATACTTTTAAAGTTTGACTCAAGAAGAAATGGATTTCAAAGCAAAACATAAAAGTTTCAAAACCATCGAGCTTTGAGTTTGTGCGTAATGTATAAAAGCAAGTTAGCACATGGTTAATCGCATCAAGCGCAATTAACTATTTTACAAATGACATTCAAATATCCATAGCATACCACAGATTCCCTGGAGCACCCATGAATTCCCCTAAAAATGCATCCAAAGCAAATAAGCATGAAAAATTAAAACCATGGAAATGGTTTTTATATCACAATTTCAAATTGTGTGGATGGTTTTTGTGCTGAAAATTGTTTAGAAACGAAATTTTGATATTTTTAGCTCCAAAATCGTTCATGACCTACACTTAACACCGTGAAAAATTAATACCAATGCTGGTTATCATACTTTTGTGTTTGAGTAAGTTTAAAAATTTTCAGTTCCATTTAAAAACTTCCTAAAACAACATTCATACTTATAAAGTTTGACTCCGGCAAAAATGGTTTTCAAATCAAAGCATAAAAGCTTCAAAAGCATCGAGCTTTGTGTTTGTGCATAATGTATAGAAGGAAATTAGCACACAGTTAATCGCATCAAGCACCAATAACAATGTCACAAATGACATCCAAATATCAACAGCATCCCACAAATTCCCAGGAGCACTCATGAATTCTCCCAAAAATGCATCTAAAGCAAAAAAGCATGAAAAGTTAAAACTGTGCAAATGGTTTTTATATCACAATTTGAAATTGTGCAGATGGTTTTTATGCCCATAATTGTTCAGAAACGAAATTTTGATATTTTCAGCTCCAAAATCCTTCATGACTTACCTAACACCATGAAAATTGAAAACCAATTCAGGTTATCATGTTTCTGTGTTTGAGCAAGTTTAAAACTATTCATTTTCAATTAAAAACTTTCTAAAGCACCATTTCATACTTTTATAGCTTGACTCCAGCACAAATGATTTTCAAAGCAAGACGTTGAGCTTTGAGTTTGCGCATAATGTATAAAAACAAGTTAGTACACATTTAATCGCATCAAGTGCCAATAACAATTTCACAAATGACATCCAAATATCAACAGCATCCCACAAATTCCCTGGAGCACCCATGAATTCTCCTAAAAATGAATCTAAAGCAAATGAGCGTGAAAAATTAAAACCATGCAAATGGTTTTTATATCACAATTTGAAATTGTGCAGATGGTTTTTTTGCCCATAATTGTTCAAAAATGAAATTTTGATATTTTCAGCTCCAAAATCCTTCATGACTTACACCTAACACCGTGAAAATTTAAAACCAATCCAGGTTATCATGTTTCTGTGTTTGAGCGAGTTTAAAACTATTCATTTTCATTTAAAAACTTGCTAACACATCATTTTCATCCTTTTATAGCTTGACTCCAGCACAAATCATTTTCAAAGCAAAACATCGAGCTTTGAGTCTGTGTGTAATGTATAAAAACAAGTTAGCACATAATTAATCGCCTCAAGCGCCAATAGTGATTTCAGAAATGACATCCAAATATCAACAGCATCCCACAAATTCCCTGGAGCACCTATGAATTCCTATAAATGCATCTAAAGGAAATATGAAAAAAAAATTAAAACCGTGCAAATGGTTTTTATATCACAATTTCAAAAATTGTGCACAAGGTTTTTACGCCCATAATTGCTTAGAAACGAAATTTTGATATTTTCACCTCCAAAATCCTTCATGACTAGTTACACTGTGAAGAATTAAAACCAATGCAGGTTATTATGATTTTGTGTTTGAGCAAGTTTAAAACTATTCATTTCCATCTAAAAACTCGCTAAAACAACATTTCATACTTCTAAAGCTCAACTCAAGCATAAATGGTTTTCAAAGCAAAACATCAAGCTTTAAGTTTGTGCGCATTGTAAAAAAACAAGTTAGCACATAGTTAATCTCATCAAGCGTCAATAACAATTTCACAAATGAGATTTAAAATATCAACAGCATCCCACAAATTCTCTAGAGCCCCCATGAATTCTCCTAAAAATGCATCTAAAGAAAATAAGCATGAAAAATTAAAACCATGAAAATTGTTTTTATATCACAATTTGAAATTGTGCAAATCATTTTTCTGCCGATAACTGTTCAGAAATGAAATTTTGATATTTTCAGCTCCAAAATCCTTCATGACATGCACCTAACACTGAAAAATTAAAACCAATGCAAGTTATCATTTTTCTGTGGTTGAGCAAGTTTAAAACTACTATTTCCATTTAAAAACTTGCTAAAACAACATTCCATACTTTTAAACATGACTTACACTTAACACTGTGAGAAATGAAATTTGCAAAATTCAGCTCCAAATTCCTTCATGACTTACACTTAACACCGTGAGAAATTTAAACCAATGCAGATTATCATGTTTTTGTGATTGAGCGAGTTCAAAACAATTAATTTTTATTTTAAAACTTCCTAAAACAACATTTCATACTTTTAAAGCTCGAGTACAGCATAAATGGTTTCCAAAGCAACACATAAACGCATCAAAATCGTTGTGCTTTAAGTTTCTACGTGATGTATTAAAACAAGTTAGCACACAGTTAATCGCATCAAGCGCCAATAATGATTTCACGAATGACATCCTATCAACAGCATCCCACAAATTCCCTGGAGCACCCATGAATTCTCCAAAAATTTCAGCTGATGCAAATAAGCAAGAAAAATTAAAATCGCGAAAATGGTTTTTATATCACAATTTGAGATCGTGCCGATGGTTTTTATGCCCATAATTGTTTAGAAATGAAATTTTGACTTTTTTAACTCCAAAATACTTAATGACTTGCACCTAACACCATGAAAAATGAGTTCTCCTAAAAATGCATCTAAAGCAAAGAAGCATGAAAAAGTAAAAACTGTGCAAATGTTTTTCTATCACAATTTGAAATTGGGCAGATGGTTTTTACGCCAACAAATTGTTAGATACGAAACTTTGATATTTTCAGCTCCAAAATCTTTTATGACTTGCACTTAACACCGTGAAAAATTAAAACCAATGCAGGTTATCATGTTTCTGTGCTTGAGCGAGTTTAAAACTATTCATTTCCATTTAAAAACTTGCTAAAAGAACATTTCATACTTTCAAAGCTCGACTCCAGCAGAAACGGTTTTCAAAGCAAAACATAAAAGCTTCAAAAACGTTGAGCCTTGAGTTTGTGCATAATGTATAAAAACATGCAAGCACCCAGTTAATCGCATCAAGCGCCAATAACGATTTCAAAAATGACATCCAAATATCAACAACATCCCACAAATTCCCTGGAGCACCCATCAATTCTCCTAAAAATGCATCTAAAACAAATAAGCATGAAAAATTAATACCGTAAAAATGGTTTTTATATCACAATTTGAAATTGTGTAGATGGTTTTTATGCCCATAATTATTCAAAAACGAAATTTTGATATTTTCAAGTCCAAAATCCTTCATGACTTACACATCATACCATAAAAAATTGAAACCAATGCAGGTTATCATGTTTCTGTGTTTTGAGTGAGTTTAAGAGTATGAATTTCAATTCAAAATCTTGCTAAGAAAACATTTCATACTTTTAACACTCGACTCCAGTGGAAATGGTTGTCAAAGAAAAAAATAAAAGCTTTAAAAACGTCGAGCTTTGAGTTTGTGCGTAACGTATAAAGATAAGTTAACACACAGTTAATCACATCAAGAGACAATAACAATTTCACAAATGACATTCAAGTATCAACAGCATCCCACAAATTCCCTGGAGCATCAATGAATTCTGCTAAAAATGCATCTAAAGCAAATAAGCATGAAAATTTTAAACTGTGCAAATGGCTTTTATATCACAATTTGAAATTGTGGAGAGTTTTTATGCACATAATTGTTCAGAAACGAAATTTTGATATTTTGAGTTCCAAAATCCTTCATGACTTGCACTTAAAACCGTAAAAACTAAAATCATTGCAGGTTATCATGTTTTTGTGTTTGAGCGAGTTTAAAACTATTCATTTCCATTTAAAAACTTGCCAAAAGAACGTTTCATACTTTTAATGCTTGACTCCAGTAGAAATGGTTTTCGAAGTAAAACATAAAAGCTTCAAAAACGTCGAGCTTTGAGTTTGTTTGTAAGTATAAAAACAAGTTCGCATCAAGCGCCAATAACGATTTCCCAAATGACATCGAACTATCAACAGCATCCCACAATTTCATGGAGCACCCATCAATTCTCCTAAAAATTTATCAAACACAAATAAGCATGAAAAATTAAACTGTGCAAATGGTTTTTGTATCACAATTTGAAATTGTGCAAATGGTTTTAATGCCCATAATGGTTCAGAAACGAAATTTTCATATTTTCAACTCTAAAATCCTTCATGACTTATATTTAACACCGTGAAAAATTAAAACCAATGCAGGTTATCATATTTTTGTGTTTGAGCAAGTTTAAAACAATTAATTTCCATTTAAAAACTTGCTAAAACAACATTTCATACTTTTAATGCTCAACTCCAGCAGAAATAGTTTTCAAAGCAAAACATAAAAGCTTCAAAAATGTTGAGCGTTGAGTTTGTGCATCACGTATAAAAACAAGTTAGCACATAGTTAATCGCATCAAGTGCAAATAGCGATTTCACAAATGACATCAAAATACCAACAGCATTTCCCAAATTCCCTGGAACACCCATGAATTATCCTAAAAATGCATCTAAAGCAAATAAGAATGTAGGTTATCATGTTTCTGTGTTTGAGCGAGTTTAAAACTATTCATTTCTATTTAAAAACTTGCTAAAACAACATTTCATACTTTTAAAGCTCGACTCCAACAGAAATGGTTTTCAAAGAAAAATATAAAAGCCTCAAAAACGTCGAGCTTTGAGTTTGTACGTAAGGTAAAAAAAACAAGTTAGCACACAGTTAATGACATCAAGCGCCAATAATGATTTCACAAATGACATCTAAATATTAACAGCATCCCAGAAATTCCCTGGGGCACGCATGAGTTCTCCTAAAAATGCATCTAAAGCAAATAAGTATGAAATATTAAAAAAGTGCAAATGGTTTTTATATAAGAATTTGAAATTGTGCAGATGGTTTTTAGGCCCATAATTGTTCAGAAATTAAACATTGATATTTTGAGCTCCAAAATCCTTCATGACTTACACTTAATACCGACAAAAATTGAAACCAATGCGAGTTATCATGTTTCTCTGTTTGAGCGAGTTTAAATTGGATTCAATACATTCATTTCAATTTAAAAACATTCTAAAACAACATTCTATACTTTTAAAGCTCTACTCTAGGAGCAATGGTTTTCAAAGCAAAACATAAAAGCTTCAAAAACATCGAGCTTTGAGTTTGTGCGTAAGGTATAAAAACCAGTTAGCACGCAGTTAATCGAATCAAGTGCCAATAATGATTTCACAAATCACATCCAAGTATCAACAGCATCCCACAAATTCCTTGGAGCACCCATGAACTCTCCTAAAAATGCATCTAAAGTAAATAAGCATTAAAAATTAAAACCGTGCAAAAGATTTTTATATCACAATTTGAAATTGTGTAGATGGTTTTTATGCACATAATTGTTCAGAAACGAAATATTGATATTTTGAGCTCCAAAATCCTTCATGACTTACAATTAACACCGTGAAAAATTAAAACCATTGCAGGTTATCATGTTTGTATGTTTGAGGGAGTTTAAAACATTGGACTCAATGTATTCATTTCAATTTAAAAACTTGCTAAAACAACATTTCATACTTTTAAAGCTCGACTCCAGCAAAAATGGTTTTCAAAGCAAAATAGAAAATCCTCAAAAACGTCTAGCTTTGAGTTTGTGCATAAGGTACAAAAACAAGTTAGCACACAGTTAATCACATCAAGTGCCAATAACGATTTCACAAATGACATCCAAATATCAACAGCATCCCACAAATTCCCTAGAGCACTCATGAATTCCCCTAAAAATGCATCTAAAGCAAATAAGCATGAAAGATTAAAACTGTGCAAATGGTTTTTATGCCCATAATTGTTTAGAAACAAACTTTCATATTTTGAGCTTCAAAATCCATCATGACTTAAACTTAACACCGTGAAAAATTAAGACCAATGCAGGTTATCATGTTTATGTGTTTGAGCGAGTTTAAAACATCGGATTTAACATATTCATTTCCATTTTAAAACTTGCTAAAACAACATTTCATACTTTTAAAGCTTGACACTAGCAGAAATGGTTTTCAAAGCAAATCATAAAAGCTTCAAAAACGTTGAGCTTTGAGTTTGTGCGTAATGTATAAAAACAAGTTAGCACACAGTTAATCGCATCAAGCGCCAATAAAAAACAAATGACATCCAAATTATCAACAACATTGCACAAATTCCCTAGAGCACCCATCAATTCTCCTAAAAATGCATCTAAAGCAAATAAACATGAAAAATTAAAACGTTGGAAATGGTATTTGTATCACAATTTGAAATTTTGCAGATGGGATTTATGCCCATAATTTTCCAGAAACGAAATTTTGATATTTTGAGCACCAAAATCCTTAATGACTTACATTTTAACATCGTGAAAAATTAAAACCAAATCAAGTTATCTTGTTTCTATGTTTAAGCAAGTTTAAAACTATTCATTTCCATTTAAAAACTTGCTAAGGCAACATTTCATGCTTTTAAAGCTAAGCTCTGTTAGAAATGGTTTTCAAAGCAAAACATTAAAAGCTTCAAAAACGTTGAGCTTTGAGTTTGTGTGTAATGTATAAAAACAAGCAAGCACACAGTTAATCGCATCAAGCACCAATAACGATTTCACAAATGACATCCAAATATCAACAGCATCCCAAAATTCCCTAGGGCACCCATGAATTCTCCTAAAAATGCATCTAAAGCAAATAAGCATGAAATGTTAAAATCGTTCAAATGGTTTTTATAGCACAATTTGAAATTGTGCATATGGTTTTTACAGCCATAATTGTTTAGAAATGAAATTTTTATATTTTTAGCTCCAAAATCCTTCATGCCTTACAATTAACACTGTGAAAAATTAAAACCAATGTAGGTTAACATGTTTCTGTGTTTGTGCGAGTTTAAAACGTTGGATTCAAGGCATTCTTTTCCATTTAAAAGCTTGCTAAAATAACATTTCATACTTTTAGAGCTCGACTCCAGCAGAAATGATTTTCAAAACAAAACACAGAAGCTTCAAAAACATCGAGCTTTCAGTTTGTGCGTAATGTATAAAAACAATTTAGCACATAGTTAATCACATCAAGCTCCAATAACGATTTCCCAAATGACATCCAGATATCAACATCATCAAACAAATTCCCTGGAGCACCCATCAATTCTGCTAAAAATGCATCTAAAGCAAATAAGAATGAAAAATTAAAACCATGCAAATGGTTTTTTTATCACAATTTGAAATTGTGCACATAGTTTTTATGCCCATAATTGTTCAGAAACGAAATTTTCATACTTTGAGTTCCAAAATCCTTCATGACTTACACTTAACACCATGAAAAATTAAAACCAAAACAGGTTATCATGTTTCTGTGTTTGAGCAAGTTTACAACTATTCATTTCCATTTAAAAACTTGCTAAGACAACATTTCATGCTTTTAAAGCTCGACTCCAGCTGAAATGGTTTTCCAAGAAAAACATAAAAGCTTCAAAAGTGTCGAGCTTTAAGTTTGTGCATAATGTGTAAAAACAAGTTAGCACACAGTTAATCGCATCAAGCTCCAATAACGATTTCACAAATGACATCCAAATATCAACAGCATCCCACAAATTCCCTGGAGCACCCATGAATTCTCCTAAAAATTCAGCTGAAGCAAATAAGCATGAAAAATTAAAACCGTGCAAATGGTTTTTATATCACAATTTGAGATTGGGCATATGGTTTTTATGCCTATAATTGTTCAGAAATGAAATTTTGATATTTTTAACTCCAAAATACTTCATGACTTGCACCTAACACTGTGAAAAATTAAAGCCAACGCAGGTTATCATTTTTCTTTGTTTGAGCATGTTTAAAACTATTCATTTCCATTTAAAAACTTTCTAAAACAACATTTCATACTTTTAAACTTGACTACAGCATAAATGATTTCCAAAGCAAAATGTAAAAGCATAAAAAAAGTCGAGCTTTTAGTTTGTGCGTAACGTATAAAATAAGTTAGCACAGAGTAATCGCATCAAGCTCCACTAATGATTTCACAAATGACATCCAAATATCAACAGCATCCCACAAATTCCCTGGAGCACCTAGGAATTCTCCTAAAAATGCATCTAAAGCAAATAAGCATGAAAAATTAAAATCGTGCAAAATGGCTTTTATATCACAATTTGAGATTGTGCAGATGGTTTTTTATGCCCATAATTGCTCAGAAATGAAATTTTGATATTTTTAGCTCCAAAATCCTTCATGACTTGCACCTAACACCGTGAAAAATTAAAACCAGTGCAGGTTATCATTTTTTTGTGTTTGAGCAAGTTTAAAACTATTGATTTCCATTTAAAAACTTACTAAAACAAGATTTCATACTTTTAAGGCTCGAATGCAGCAGAAATGGTTTCCAAAGCAAAACATAAAAGCTTCAAAAGAGTCGAGCTTTGAGTTTGTGCATAATGTATAAAAACAAGCACACAGTTAATCATATCAAAGCGCCAATAATGGTTTTCATATCACAATTTGAAATTGTCCATATAGTTTTTATGCCCATAATTGTTCAGAAATGAAATTTTGATTTTTTTAACTCCAAAATACTTCTTGACTTGCACCTAAGACCATGAAAATATAAAACAAATGCAGGTTATCATGTTTCTGTGATTGAGCGAGTTTAAAACTAATCAGTTCCATTTAAAAACTTTCTAAAACAACATTTCATACTTTTAAAGCTCGACTACAGCATAAATGGTTTCCAAAGCAAAACATAAAAGCTTCAAAAGCGTCGAGCTTTGAGTTTCGCGTAATGTATAAAAACAAGTTAGCATACAGTTAATCGCATCAAGCTCCAATAACGATGTCACAAATGACATCCAAATATCAACAGCATCCCACAAATTCCCTGGAGCAACCATGAATTCTCCTAAAATTTCCGCTGATGCAAATAAGCATAAAAAATTAAAACTGTGCAAATGGCTTTTATATCACAATTTGAGATTGCGCAGATGGTTTTTATGCCCATAATTGTTTAGAAATAAAATTTTGATATTTTTAGCTCTAAAATCCTTCTCGACTTGTACCTAACACCGTAAAAAATTAAAACCAACGCAGGTTATCATTTTTCTGTGTTTGAGCGAGGTTGAAACTATTGATTCCATTTAAAAACTTGCTAAAACAACATTTCATACTTTTAAAGCTTGACTCCAGCAGAACTGGTTTCCCAAGCAAAACATATAAGCTTCAAAAGCATTGAACTTTGAGTTTGTGCGTAATGTATAAAAACGTGTTAGCACACAGTTAATCGCATCAAGCTCCAATAACGATTTCACAAATGACATCCAAATATCAACAGCATCCCAGAAATTCCCTGGAGCACCCATGAATTCTCCTAAAAATGCCTCTAAAGCAAATGGATATGAAATATTAAAATTGTGCAAATGGTTTTTATATCACAATTTGAAATTGTGTAGATGGTTTTTGCGCCCATAATTGTTCAGAAATGAAATTTTGATATTTTTCAGCTCCAAAATCCTTCATCACTTACAATTAATGCCGTGAAAAATTAAAACCAATGTAGGTTAACATGTTTAATTGTTTGTGCGAGTTTAAAACGTTGGATTCAAGGTATTCAGTTCCATTTAAAAACTTTCCAAAACAACATTTCGTACTTTTAAAGCTCAACTACAGCATAAATGGTTTCCAAAGCAAAAAGTAAAAGCTTCAAAAGCATGGAGCTTTGAGTTTGTGCGTAATGTATAAAAACAGTTAATTGCATAAAGCTCCAATAACAATTTCACAAATGACATCCAAATATCAACAGCATCCCACAAATTCCCTAGAGCACCCATGAATTCTCCTAAAAATACATCTAAAGCAAATAAGCATGAAAAATTAAAACCGTGCAAATGGTTTTTATAGCACAATTTGAGATTGGGCATATGGTTTTTATGCCCATAATTGTTCAGAAATGAAATTTTGATATTTTTCGCTCCAAAATACTTCATGACTTGTACCTAACACCGTGAAAAATAAAAACCAATGCAGGTTATCATTTTTCTGTGTTTGAGCGAGTTTGAAACTATTCATTTCCATTTAAAAACATGCTAAAACAACATTTCATACTTTTCAAGCTCGACTCCAGCAGAAATCGTTTCAAAAGCAAAACATATAAGCTTCAAAACCATCAAGCTTTGAGTTTGTGTGTAATGTATAAAAACGTGTTAGCACACAGTTAATCGCATCAAGCGCTAATAACGATTTCACAAATGACATCCAAATATCAACAGCATCGCACAAATTCCTTCGAACACCCATGAATTCCACTAAAAATGCACCTAAAGCAATTAAGCATGAAAAATTAAAATCGTGCAAATGGTTTTTATATTACAGTTTGAAATTGTGCAGATGGTTTTTATGCCCATAATTATTCAGAAACAAAATTATGATATTTTTAGCTCCAAAATCCTTCATGACTTACACTTAACACTGTTAAAATTTAAAACCAAAGCAGGTTATCATGTTTCTGTGTTTGAGTGAGTCTAAAACTATTCATTTCCATTTGAAAACTTCCTAAAACAACATTTCATACTTTAAGTGGAGCTTTAAAAGTATGAAATGTTGTTTTAGTAAGTTTTTAAATGGAAATGAATAATTTTAAGCTCGCTCAAACATAGAAACATGATAACCTGCTTTGGTTTTAATTTTTCACAGTGGTAAGTGTAAGTCATGAAGGATTTTGGAGCTGAAAATATCAAAATTTCGTTTCTGAAAAATTATGGGCATAAAAACCATCTGCACAATTTCAAATTGTGATTAAAAACCATTTGCATGGTTTTTAATTTTCCTTGCTTATTTGCTTTTACATGCATTTTTAGGAGAATTCTTGGGTGCTCTAGGGAATTTGTGGGATGCTGTTGATATTTGGATATCATTTTTGAAATCGTTATTGGTGCTTGGTGCGATTAACTGTGTGCTAACTTGTTTCTATACATTATGCACAAATTCAAAGCTCGACGTTTTGCTTTGAAAACCATTTCTGCTGGAGTTGAGCTTTAAAAGTATGAAATGTTTGTTTAGCAAGTTTTTAAATGGAAATGAATAGTTTTAAACTCCCTCAAACACAGAGACATGATAACCTGCAATGGTTTTAATTTTTCACGGTGTTAAGTGTAAGTCATGAAGGATTTTGCAGCTGAAAATATTAAAGTTTTGTTTCTGACCATTTATTGGTGTAAAAACCATCTGCCCAATTTCAAATTTTGATATAAAAACATTTGCGCGGTTTTTACTTTTTCATGCTTATTTGCTTTAGATGCATTTTTATGAGAATTCATCGGTGCTCCAGGAATTTTGTGGGATGTTGTTGATATTTGGATGTCATTTGTGAAATTGTTATTGGCGTTTGATGCGATTAACAATTTGCTAACTTGTTTTTATACATTACGCACAAACTCAAAGCTCGACACTTTTGAAGCTTTTATGTTTTGCTTTCAAAACCATTTTTGCTAGAGTCAAGTTTTAAAAGCATGAAATGTTGTTTTAGCAAGTTTTTAAATGGAAATGAATAGTTTTAAACTCGCTCAAACACAGAAAAATGATAACATGTATTGATTTTAATTTTTCACGATGTTAGGTGCAAGTCATGAAGGATTTTGGAGCTGAAAATATCAAAATTTCATTTCTAAACAATTATGGGCATTGAAACCATCTGCACAATTTCAAATTGTGATATAAAAACCATTTGCATGATTTTAATTTTTCTTGCTTATTTGCTTCAGATGCTTTTTTAGGAGAATTAATGTGTGCTCCAGGGAATTTGTGAGATGTTGATATTTGGATTTCATTTGTGAAATCATTATTGGCGCTTGATGCGATTAACAGTGTGCTAACTTATTTTTATACATTACGCACAAACTCAAAACTCAACGTTTTGCTTTGAAAACCATTTCTGCTGGAGTCGAGCTTTAAAAGCATGAAATATTGTTTTAGCAAGTTTTTAACTGGAAATGAATAGTTTTAAACTCACTCAAACACAGAAACATGATAACCTGCATTTGTTTTTATTTTTCATGGCGTTAAGCGTATGTCATTAAGGATTTTGGAGCTGAAAATAACAAAATTTCGTTTCTGAACAATTATGGGCATAAAAACCATATGCAAAATTTGAAATTGTGATAAAACATTTGCACGGTTTTTACTTTTTCATGCTTATTTGCTTTAGATGCATTTTTAGGAGAATTCATCGGTGCTCCAGGAAATTTGTGGGATGTTGTTGATATTTGGATATCATTTGTGAAATCGTTATTGGTGCTTGATGCGATTAATAATTTGCTAACTTGTTTTTATATATTTCGCACAAAGTCAAAACTCGACATTTTTGAAGCTTTTATATTTTGCTTTGGTAACCATTTCTGCTGGAGTGGAGCTTTAAAAGTATGAAATGTTGTTTTAGTAAGTTTTTAAATGGAAATGAATAATTTTAAGCTCACTTAAACATAGAAACATGATAACCAGCTTTGGTTTTAATTTTTCACGGTGGTAAGTGTAAGTCATGAAGGATTTTGGAGCTGAAAATATCAAAATTTCGTTTCTGAACAATTATGGGCATAAAAACCATTTGCACAATTTCAAATTGTGATTAAAAACCATTTGCACGGTTTTTAATTTTTCATGCATATTTGCTTTACATGCATTTTTAGGAGAATTCTTGGGTGCTACAGGGAATTTGTGGGATGCTGTTGATATTTGAATATCATTTTTGAAATCATTATTGGCACTTGATGGGATTAGTTGTGTGCTAACTTGCTTTTATACATTACACACAAACTGAAAGCTCGACGCTTATGAAGCTTTAATGTTTTGCTTTGGAAACCATTTCTGCTGGTTTAATTTTTCATGCTTATTTTCTGTAGATGCATTTTTAGGAGAATTCTTGGGTGCTCCAGGGAATTTGTGGGATGCTATTAATATTTGGATGTCATTTGTGAAATCGTTATTGATGGTTGATGCGATCAGTTGTATGCTAACTTGTTTTCTATACATTACGTACAAACTAAAAGCTCGACGTCTTGCTTTGAAAATCATTTCTGCTAGAGTCGAGCTTTAAAAGTATGAAATGTTGTTTTAGCAAGTTTTTTAAATGGAAATGAATAGTTTTAAACTCGCTCAAACACAGAAACATGATAACCTGCATTGGTTTTTATTTTTTACGGTGTTAAGTGTAAGTCATGAAGGATTTTGCAGCTGGAAATATCAAAGTTTCGTTTCTAACCATTTATTGGCGTAAAAACCATCTGCCCAATTTCAAATTGTGACATAAAAACATTTGAACGGTTTTTACTTTTTCATGCTTATTTGCTTTAGATGCATTTTTAGGAGAATTCATTGGTGCTCCAGGAAATTTGTGGGACATTGTTGATATTTGGATGTCATTTATGAAATCGTTATTGGCGCCTGATACGATTAACTGTGTGCTAACTTGTTTTGATACATTACGCACAAACTCAAAGCTCGACGCTTTTGAAGCTTTTATGTTTTGCTTTCAAAACCATTTCTGCTAGAGTCGAGCTTTAAAAGTATGAAATGTTGTTTTAGCAAGTTTTTAAAAGGAAATGAATAGTTTTAAACTCGCTCAAACACAGAAAAATGATAACCTGTATTGGTTTTAATTTTTCACGATGTTAGGTGTAAGTCATGAAGGATTTTGGAGCTGAAAATATCAAAATTTCATTTCTAAACAATTATGGGCATAAAAACCATCTGCACAATTTCAAATTCTGATATTAAAACTATTTGCACGATTTTAATTTTTCTTCCTTATTTGCTTCAGATGCTGTTTTAGAAGAATTAATGTGTGCTCCAGAGAATTTGTGAGATGTTGATATTTAGATATAATTTTTGAAATCATTATTGATGCTTGATGCGATTAATAGTGTGCTAACTTATTTTTATACATTACGCACAAACTCAAAGCTCGACGCTTTTGAAGCTTTTATGTTTTGCTTTGGAAATCATTTCTGCTGGTTTAATTTTTCATGCTTATTTGCTGTAGATGCATTTTTAGGAGAATTCATGGGTGCTCCAGGAAATTTGTGGGATGCTATTGATATTTGGATGTCATTTGTGAAATCATTATTGGCGCTTGATGTGATTAACTGTGTGATAACTTATTTTTGTAGATTACGCACAAACTCAAAGCTCGACATTTTGCTTTGAAAACCATTTCTGCTGGAGTCGATCTTTAAAAGTATGAAATGTTGTTTTAGCAAGTTTTTAAATGGAAGTGAATAGTTTTAAACTCGCTCAAACACAGAAAAATGATAACCTGCATTTGTTTTAATTTTTCACAGTGTTAAGTGTAAGTCATGAAAGATTTTGGAGCTGAAAATATCAAAATTTCGTTTCTGAATAATTATGGGCGTAAAAACCATATGCACAATTTCAAATTGTGATATAAAAACATTTACACGGTTTTTACTTTTTCATGCTTATTTGCTTTAGATGCATTTTTAGGAGAATTCATTGGTGCTCCAGGAAATTTGTGGGACATTGTTGATATTTGGATGTCATTTATGAAATCGTTATTGGCGCCTGATACGATTAACTGTGTGCTAACTTGTTTTGATACATTACGCACAAACTCAAAGCTCGACGCTTTTGAAGCTTTTATGTTTTGCTTTCAAAACCATTTCTGCTAGAGTCGAGCTTTAAAAGTATGAAATGTTGTTTTAGCAAGTTTTTAAAAGGAAATGAATAGTTTTAAACTCGCTCAAACACAGAAAAATGATAACCTGTATTGGTTTTAATTTTTCACGATGTTAGGTGTAAGTCATGAAGGATTTTGGAGCTGAAAATATCAAAATTTCATTTCTAAACAATTATGGGCATAAAAACCATCTGCACAATTTCAAATTCTGATATTAAAACTATTTGCACGATTTTAATTTTTCTTCCTTATTTGCTTCAGATGCTGTTTTAGAAGAATTAATGTGTGCTCCAGAGAATTTGTGAGATGTTGATATTTAGATATAATTTTTGAAATCATTATTGATGCTTGATGCGATTAATAGTGTGCTAACTTATTTTTATACATTACGCACAAACTCAAAGCTCGACGCTTTTGAAGCTTTTATGTTTTGCTTTGGAAATCATTTCTGCTGGTTTAATTTTTCATGCTTATTTGCTGTAGATGCATTTTTAGGAGAATTCATGGGTGCTCCAGGAAATTTGTGGGATGCTATTGATATTTGGATGTCATTTGTGAAATCATTATTGGCGCTTGATGTGATTAACTGTGTGATAACTTATTTTTGTAGATTACGCACAAACTCAAAGCTCGACATTTTGCTTTGAAAACCATTTCTGCTGGAGTCGATCTTTAAAAGTATGAAATGTTGTTTTAGCAAGTTTTTAAATGGAAGTGAATAGTTTTAAACTCGCTCAAACACAGAAAAATGATAACCTGCATTTGTTTTAATTTTTCACAGTGTTAAGTGTAAGTCATGAAAGATTTTGGAGCTGAAAATATCAAAATTTCGTTTCTGAATAATTATGGGCGTAAAAACCATATGCACAATTTCAAATTGTGATATAAAAACATTTACACGGTTTTTACTTTTTCATGCTTATTTGCTTTAGATGCATTTTTAAGAGAATTCATCAGTGCTCTAGAAAATTTGTGGGATGCTGTTGATATTTGGATGTCATTTGTGAAATCATTATTGGTGTTTGATGCGATTAATTGTGTGCTAACTTGTTTTTGTACATTACGCACAAACTCAAAGCTTGACACTTTTGAAGCTTTTATGTTTTGCTTTGAAAATCATTTCTGCTGGAATAGATTTTTAAAAGTATGAAATGTTATTTTGGCAAGTTTTTAAATGAAAATGAATAGTTTTAAACTCACTTAAACACAAAAAAATGATAACCTGCATTGTTTTAATTTTTCACGATGTTCAGTGTAAGTCATGAAAGATTTGAAGCTGAAAATATCAAAATTTTGTTTTCGAACAGTTATAGGCATAAAAACCATACGCAATTTCAAATTGTGATATAGAAACCATTTGCATGGTTTTTACTTTTTAATGCTTATTTGCTGTAGATGCATTTTTAGGAGAATTCATGGGTGCTCTAGGAAATTTGTGGGATGCTGTTAATATTTGGTTTCAAATTGTGGCGCTTGATGTGATTAACAGTTTGCTAACTTGTTTTTATACGTTACGCACAAACTCAAAGCTCGACGCTTTTGAAGCTTTTATGTTTTACCTTGAAAACCATTTCTGCTAGTTTAATTTTTCATACTTATTTGCTTTAGATGCATTTTTAGGAGAATTCATGGGTGCTCCATGATATTGGGATGTCATTTTGTGAAATCGTTATTGACGCTTGATGTGATTAACAGTTTGCTAACTTGTTCTTATACGTTACACACAAACTCAAAGCTCGACGCTTTTGAAGCTTTTATGTTTTCCTTTGAAAAACATTTCTCCTGGATTCGAGCTTTAAAAGTATGAAATGTTGTTTTAACAAGTTTTTAAATGAAAATGAATAATTTTAAACTTGCTCAAACACAAAAACATGATAACCTGTATTGGTTTTAATTTTTTACGGTGTTATATGTAAGTCATAAAGGATTTTGATGCTGAAAATATGAAAATTTCATTTCTAAACAGTTGTGGGCAGAGAAACTATCTGCATAATTTCAAATTGTGATAGAAAAAACATTTGCACGATTTTAATTTTTCATACTTATTTGCTTTATATGCATTTTTAGGAGAATTCATGGGTGCTCCAGAGAATTTGCGGGATGCTGTTGATATTTGCTTGTCATTTGTGAAATCATTATTTGCACTTGATGCGATTAACTCTATGCTAACTTATTCTTATACGTTACGCACAAACTCAAAGCTCTACGCTTTTAAAGCTTTTTTGTTTTGTTTTGAAAAATATTTCTACTGGAGTCGAGCTTTAAAAGTATGAAATGTTGTTTTAGCAAGTTTTTAAATGGAAACGAATAATTTTAAACTCGCTCAAACACAAAAACATGATAACTTGTATTGGTTGTAATTTTTTACAGTGTTAAGTGTAAGTCATGAAAGATTTTGAAGCTAAAAATATCAAAATTTTATTTCTAAACAGTTGTGGGCATAAAAACCATCTGCACAATTTCATATTATGATAGAAAAACCATTTGCATGGTTTAAATTTTTCGTAACTATTTACTTTAGATGCATTTTTAGGAGAATTAATGTGTGCTCCAGCAAATTTGTGGAATACTGTTTATATTTGGATGTCATTTGTGAAATCGTTTTTGGCGCTTGATGCGATTAACTGTGTGCTAACTTGTTTTTATACATTACACACAAACTCAAAACTCGACACTTTTGAAGTTTTTATGTTTTGCTTTGAAAATCATTTCTGTTAGAGTCGAGCTTTAAAAGTATGAAATATTGTTTTAGCAAGTTTTTAAATGAAAATAAATAGTTTTAAACTTGCTCAAACATAGAAACATGATAACCTGCATTGGTTTTAATTTTCACGATGCTAAGTGTAAGTCATGCAAGATTTTGGAGCTGAAAATATCAAAATTTCGTTTCTAAACAACTATGAGAATAAAAAATATCTGCACAATTTCAAATTGTGATATAAAAACCATTTTGCACGATTTTAATTTTTCATGCTATTTGCTTCAGATGCATTTTTAAAATAATTAATGTGTGCTCCAGAGAATTTGTGGGATGTTTTTGATATTTGGATGTAATTTATGAAATCATTATTGGAGCTTGATGCGATTAACAGTGTGCTAACTTATTTTTATACATTACACACAAACTCAAAGCTCGACGCTTTTGAAGCTTTTATGTTTTGCTTTAGAAACCATTTCTGGTGGTTTAATTTTTCATGCTTATTTGTTGTAGATGCATTTTTAGAGAATTCATGGGTGCTCCAGGGAATTTGTGAGATGCTATTGATATTTAGATGTCATTTGTGAAATCTTTATTGACACTTGATGTGATTAACTGTGTACTAACTTATTTTTATACATTATGCACAAACTCAAAGCTCGACCTTTTGCTTTGAAAACCATTTCTGCTGGAGTCAAGCAATAAAAGTATGAAATGTTATTTTAGCAAGTTTTTAAATGAAAATGAATAGTTTTAAACTCGCTCAAACACAAAAACATGATAAGCTACATTTGTTTTAATTTTTCAATGTGTTAAGTGTAAATCATTATGAATTTTAGAGTTGAAAATATCAAAATTTTGTTTTTAAAAAGTTACAGGTGTAAAAACGATCTGCACAATTTCATATTGCGATATAAAAACCATTTGCATAATTTTAATTTTTTATGCGAATTTGCTCTATTATATGCATTTTTAAGAGAATTCATAGGTGTTCCAGAGAATTTGTGAGAGGCTATTGATATTTGGATGTTATTTTTGAAATCGTTACTAGCGTTCGATTTTATTTTTATACATTACGCACAAACTCAAAGTTCAACGCTTTTGAAGCTTTTATGTGTTACTTTGAAAATCATTTCTACTGCAGTCAAGCTTTTAAAAGGATGAAATATTGTTTTAGCAAGTTTTTAAATGAAAATTAATAGTTTTACAATCGCTCAAACACAGAAGCATGATAACCTGCACTGGTTTTAATTTTTACGATGTTAAGTGTAACTCATGAAGGATTTTGGAGCTGAAAATATCAAAATTTCGTTTCTAAATAATTATGGGTGTAAAAACTATCTGCACAATTTCAAATTATGATATAAAAATCATTTGCACGATTTTTACTTTTTCATGCTTATTTGCTTTAGATGCATTTTTAAAAAAATTCATGAGTGCTCCAAAAAATTTGTGAGATGCTATTGATATTTAGATATCATTTGTGAAATTGTTATTGACGCTTGATACAATTAATTATGTGCTAACTTGTTTTTATACATTACACACAAATTCAAAGCTCGACGCTTATGAAGTTTTAACGTTTTACTTTGAAAGCCAGTTATGATGAAGTTGAGCTTTAAAAGTATGAAATATTATTTTAGTAAGTTTTAAAATAAAGATGAATAGTTTTAAACTCGCTAAAACACAAAAAAATGATATATTACATTGATTTTAATTTTTCACAGTGTTAAGTGTAAGTCATAAAAAATTTTAGAGCTGAAAAATATCAAAATTTTGTTTTTAAACAATTATGAGCATAAAACCAATCTGTACAATTTCAGATTGTGATTAAAAACCATTTACACGATTTTTTATTTTTCACATTTATTTGCTTTATATGCATTTTTAAGAAAATTCATAAGTGCTCTAAGGAATTTGTGAGACGCTATTGATATTTGGATGTCATTTTTGAAATCCTTATTGGCACTTGATGGTATTTAACTGTTTGCTAACATATTTTTATACATTACACAAACTCAAAACTCGACGCTTTTAAAGCTTTTATGTTTTGCTTTAAAAATAATTTTTATTGAAATCAAACTTTATGAGTATGAAATGTTGTTTTAGTAAGTGTTTAAATGAAAATGAATAATTTTAAGCTCGCTCAAACACAGAAACATAATAGTCCGCATTTGTTTTAATTTTTCATTATGTTAGATATAACTCATGAAAAATTTTGGAGTTAAAAATATCAAAATTTCGTTTCTGAACAATTACAAGCATAAAAACTATATGTACAATTTTATATTGTGATATAAAAATCATTTGCCCAATTTTAATTTTTCACGTTTATTTGTTTTAAAAGTTCTTAAATTAAAGAATAAAAAAAATATAATAAGACAAAATTAATAAAATTTTCAAATATAAAATAGAAAAAACTTAGTTTAGAATATGCAAAGAAAAACAAAAATATATATAACAAATATAGAAAAAAAAAGATTTAGAAAATCAAAGATAAAAAATAAAAGAAAAGTCAATAGAAAATATAAATAAAAAAAAAGTGCACAAAAAAAATCTGAAATTTTAAAATTGCAAAGAAATAAAAAAGTGAACAAAAAGATATAAGAAAAAGCAAGAAAAAAAATAAAAAATCAAAATACAAAATATATAAAAAAAATTAGAAAAAAATTAATGAAAAATCATAAAAATAGAATAGAAAATAGCAAAAAAATAAAAAAATAAAAAATGACAAGAAAAATGAGACAAACCAAAAGAAAAAAAAATTAAAAAATAAAATAAATATCCATTACATTATAAAATTTTTATAAAAAATAATAAATTAACAATAAAAAATAAAAGAAAATAAAATAACAGAAAATATTAAAGCAAAAAAAAAAAGATAAAATAAGTACCAAAAAAGAGAAGAAAATTAAAAATAAACAAAAACACAATAAAAAAATAAAAAAGTAAGGAAATGAAAAAATAGTCAAAAGAAAAAATTAAAAAAATACAAAAACTAATAAAAATGAAAAAAATGAGAAAATAGAAAAAAAATTAGTTTTATAAAATACAAACAAAAAATGAAAAAAATATAAGAAATAATAAGAAATAAATATATAAAAAATCAAAGATAAAAAATTAAAAGAAAAAAAAAGTTAATACAAAATAAAAAATGAAAACAAAAGAAGAAAAAGTGAAAAAAAAAAACACAAATTAGAAAGAAATGCCAACAAAAAAAACCCAAAAAAAAAAAAAGCAAAACCTTAAGAAAAAGTAAAAAATAAAGATAGAAAGTAAAGAGAGTACAAAAAGAAAAAAAACTAATAGAAAATAATGTAAATTAACAAGTAAATTGAAACAACAAAAAAAATCAAAGTAAAAAGAAAAATATTTAGTGAAAGAGTAATAAAAAAAAAGTAAGAAAGTATTATGTAAAAAAAAAAAAAAGAATGAATGAAAATAAAAAAGAAAAAATATACTAAATAACAAAAAATAATAAATGAAAAATTAAGAAAATGCATAAAAAGCTAAAATAAAAAAAAAAAAAAAGAAAAAAAAAGTAAATAAAAAAATAAAAAAAATTCTACAAAGTTCAATTTTTAATTTATGTTTTAAAACTTAATTTGAATTTTAAACTTTAGAGGCAAAATATTTTGATTTGAATTTATTGATTTAAATTTAAAATTTTTAATTTTTAAATCATTAAAAATGTAAAAATATAGATACATGAAGTAACTAGTGATAGATATAACAATTCCAAACTAATGTTATTATATATAAGCTAATAAAATTTCAAAAAAAAATAACAAAAATAATTATTATCTCTTAATAAAAGTTAAATATTTTACGATCCAAAATAATAAATAAAATAATAAGTAATAAATAAAAGATAAATATTATACAAAATAATTTTGTTAATTAGATAAAATACACGATAAAAATAAATAAATTTCAAGATACAATACAAGATGATCTTAATTAAATATCTAATTAATATACATGCACATAACCCTTTTCATTTTTAATGAAATCAAACTCTCATTCAACAATATTTAATAATAGGGTGATATGCATTTAAGTTAAACACAAGCAACATGCCACATAGATAGAGAACAATGCTATTTTAGAAATAAAGACAATCAAACTTGAACTTCATGATTTAAGACCATAATGAACTAATCCTAAAGCAGAAAGATTCAAGGCAAAGATTGCCTGCAAAATAAACCTAATCACATCAATTGCTCACAAATAAGACATTATAAATGTTTTAACTCGAAATCCCAAAGATATGAAAGTAGAAGGCCTTTAAGAACCTAAAGAGAAATTAAAATCAAAGCAAAAAAAACTTAACAAGAAAAGACTATACTGATAGGCCAAAGATAAGAGGTAGTTTTGCATCTCAACATAAATATACAACAATTATATAACAAAGTTAAAAAACAACAGCGACCAACCACATCATAAGTCAGGGTGCTTCCAATAATAACAGTGTTACTTAAGAAAACAACGTCCATATTATAATCAGAAACATAGAATTTTAGCAACTTCAATCAAACTCTTCATGATTTGAAATGTACTAGAACAGGTACAATTATCATCGAAAGTTACCATACAATACAACAAAAATTCTATGCAAGATCATAGATTTTCAAAGAATCCAATAAGAAAGAGGCAATCTTCCATCTCAGTGCTTAACGAGATTTAAGTTTATGAAATTAATCTTAAGAAAGTAATCCATCATGCAACAAAATAAAGTGAAATCAGCAAAACAAGAAGAATAAAAAACCAACACAAGAAAAAAGAGGTACTCTTCATTGTAAGCACTCATCCTCAGTGCTAGGTTGGATTAAGTTTCTGAAATTAAACCTAAGATTACAATTCGTCATGCAACAGAGTTGAACTAGCAAAATAAAAAAATAAAAAATAAAAAACTCAACCATACAAATTTGGAGTACATTACTATACAATCTCTAATTTCTCTCTCTAGCAAATCGTGCTTGGAGTACATGATCAACTAATTTTTGTACAGACGACTAAATGCAACCACAATTAAGAAAAGTTTACAAAACTACAATCTGTACACAAAAGATAAAACTAAAATTTAAATGGAATGTTAAAGCATAAGAGATCAAATATTAATTGTAGTTTAGATTAAACTCCAGCAAGCTAAAAGCACTACAACAAAAAATTAGACATTAACCAGAAGCTATAGGAATGAAATCTAGAAGCCAACTTGCAGAATAAAACCAACAAACACACAAACATAGAAATTTTGAAACTTTAATTCCTTCTATCCTGCAAGGTATGCTTGGAGCACATAGCCAATTAAGCTTCAAAGAGACAAATAGATGACAACTAGGAATACTCATGAATGAAGAAACCACAACCCAAGAATTTCTTTTGTAGTAACATTCTCCTAATGCATTCTCAAACAACTTCATCAAATTAAATGCAACCACAATGAAAAGTTTGACAACATCATCAATAACTAAAAAAGCCAAGCCAGTGAAACCTACGAACCCCATCTGTCAGAGAGAAAAACAAGAAAACTCCCATACACACAGAGCAACACAAATTTTTGATCCTTAAATCCTACACACAGCCATACAAATTTAGAATCCATAATTCTCCTGCAAGTCATTCTTGGACCACACAGCGCATTAAGTTTCATACAAACCATCAGATCACAACCACACTAAAAGAAGAAGAACCCAATGGATTTTTCAAAGTAAAGTTACAAAGCCCTAATTTATGTAAAAATTTAATAATGACACAAGAAGAATCCAGAGACAATCTCAATGAGAAAGACACCGAGAGGCTATGACAACATATATTTAGAGTTTCAAAGAATCCAGCAAAAGGAAATAATCTTCCTTTTAAGCATTCAACCATAATGCATGTCAAAATTAAATTGCAGAAATTGAACCTAGCAAACCACTGTCCTGTAACAAACAGAGTGAAAATAACAAAAAAAAAATCTCCCTAAACACATACCTACACACACAGAGGCACAGAAATTGAATTCACTGCTTGAAGCACACAAAGAGAAAAACAACAGGGAAACTCCCATACACACAGCCACATAAATTTTTAATCCTTAAATGCTTACACACAACCATAGAAATTTAGAATCCTTAATTACCCCTACACTACAAAACAAGAAGGAAACTCCCACACACATATTTAGAGTTTCAAAGAATCCAGCAAAAGGAAATAATCTTCCTTTTAAATATTTGACCACAATGCATGTCAAAATTAAGTTTCACAAATTGAACCCAACAAACCAACCTGTTCTGTAACAAACAGAGTGAAATCAACAAAACAAAAAACTCCCAAAATACACCTACACACACATCAAGCACAGAAATTGAATTCAGCTAATCATGCAAGCCATTAGCTTAGAGCACACAAAGAGAAAAACAAGAAAACTCCTACACACAGCCACACAAAATTTTAATCCTTAAATCCTACACACATACAACTTTAGAATCCTTAATTCCCCCTACACTACAAGTCGTTCTTGGAGCACACAGCGCATAAGTTTCATAGAGACCAACGAATTACAACCACACTAAAGGAAGAACAACCCAGTGAATTTTCCAAAGTAAAGTTACAAAGCCCTAATTTATGTAAAAATTTAAAAATGAAACAAGAAGAATCAAGACAATCTCAATGAGAATGACACCAACTGAGAAGCTATGACAACATATGCAACTTCAAAGAATCCAGCAAAAGAAAATAATCTCATTTTTTAAGCATTCAACCACAATGCATGTCAAAATTAAATTATAGAAATGGAACATAACAAACCAATCTGTCCTGTAACAAACAGAGTGAAACCAACAAAACAAACAAAAAAGAGTAAAAATTTAAAAATCCAGCAAAAGGAAATAATCTTCCTTTTAAGCATTCAACCACAATGCACGTCAAAATTAAGTTTCAAAAATGGAACCTAACAAACCAATCTGTCCTGTAACAAATAGAATGAAAGCAACAAAATAAAAAACTCCCAAAATACACACCTAAACATACGAGGCACAAAAATTAAATTCACTTTATCATGCAAGCCATTTGCTTAAAGCACAAAGAGAGAAAAACAAGAAGGAAACTTCTATATGCACAGCCACACAAATTTTTAATCCTTAAATCCTACACACAGCCATACAAATTTAGAATCCTTAAGTCCCCCTATACTGCAAGTCATTTTTGGAGCACACAGTGCAACAAGTTTCATAGAGACCAATGGATCACAACCACAATAAAGGAAGAACAACCCAAGGAATTTTCCAAAGTAAAGTTACAAAGCCCTAATTTATGTAAAAGTTTAAAAATGAAACAAGAAGAATCAAGACACAATCTCAATGAGAAAGACACCGAGAGGCTATAACGACAGATACTTAGAGTTTCAAAGAATCTAGCAAAAGAAAATAATCTTCCTTTTAAGCATTCAAGCCCAATGCATGTCAAAATTAAGTTTTAGAAATTTAACCTAACAATCAGAGTGAAACCAACAAGACAAAAAACTCTCAAAATACACCCACACACACAAGATGCACAAAAATTGAATTCGCCTTATCTTGCAAGCCATTTGCTTAGAGCACACAGCCCATACAGATACTCTTCCTTTTAAGCAGCAATTTCTATCCTCGTCAAAATTAAGTTGTAGAAATTAAAAGAAAGAAACCATTCTGTCCTACAACAAAAAGATTGTAACAAACAAAACAAGAAACTTACAAAATATACATACACAAGAGGCACAGAAATTGAATTCCTCCTTATCATGCAAGCCATTCGCTGAGAGCAGACAATTACTAAATAATATCCATACTTAAGAAGCCACAACTAAGGGGTTTTTCAAAAAGTAAAATTCCAAAAACTAAACTAATATAGATAAATGTGTCACAAGAAGAATCAAAACATGACATAACAAAGCCTCAATGAGAAAAAAACGACAACTATGAATGGCCAAAGATGATAACTAACTCCAATAACAAAAGAGGCAAGGAATCTTCCTTTTAACACTCAACCTTTGTGCTTGGTGGAACTTAGTTTCAGAAAATAAACCTAAGAAATTAATCCATCAAGCAATAAAGTTGAACCAACAAAAAATAACTAACTCCTAACATGCACAACACATAGCTATCCAAATTTGAATCTCTAATTCTTCCCATCTTGCAAAATTGCAAGCACACAATCCATTGAGCTCCATAAAGACTACCAAATAACAATCATACTTACGAAACCACAATCCAAAGATTTTTTCAAAAGCAAAATTACAAAACTCAACTCATGTACACAAAAAATGAAAGAATGAAACAAGAAAAATGTGATATAATAAAATCTTAATGAGAAAAGATATCTACAGGAATGCTTAGGAATATTATGTTTCCATTTCAAAGAGCCAAATAACAAGAGGAAGCTTCATTCAAAGTCACATACCATTCTAAAATCAGCAAGATGTGATATAATAAGTTCATACCACTTAAGTTAAATGCAATTGTCATGGAACCAATAATCTTAGTGGACCAAAACCGAACATAAAAACAAAATCTCAACAAGAAAAGACATCTATAGAGATGCTTAGGGATATTATTGTTTCCATTCAACGTGTTATATAACAATTACATACTAGTTGAGTTAAACACAACTGTCATGCCATAGGAAAATTTTAGTGTTTCCCCCAAGTATAACTATAACAATTGCTATTTGAGAAATAAAAATAGAAGAACTTGGAGGCCATGCAACAACTACAAAAAAGGCAAGCAAAAACTGATCAAAACCAATGCAGCAAATAAACAAAATGAAGACAAGGACAGCTAGCAAATAAAGTAAAAGTAAGGCAATAAGAAATGAATAAAGCAACAGCTAACCACATTCATTACCAACTCATTTTACTGATTGAACAACCCCAAGCTCACAAATAAACTATTATAACCTTAACCTTAACCTAAACTCAAAACCTCCAATATATCCTAAATAAATTAACCCCAATACAGCCCTAAGATAATTATCCATTACTTTCTAAATAGGACTTATATTGTTAAAGACTTAACCCTAACCTTAAGACAACATTAACTTACTTTCTCAATGAATAATCATAACATAACATAAGAAAAACTCAATGAGAACACACATCTAATGAAAGACGGAAAAAGACGCATATTTAGAGTTTTAGAGAATACAATATGAAAAAAGGTAAGCTTTCTTTTGAAGTGGCATATCATTCAACATATGGTATAGCAAAGCAATAGCCTCGATAAGTTCCTTTGGAACCAAAAAGAAAAATTCATTAAAAAAATTACATTTGTTCCGTGAATATCCCACTACTTTACAACCAATGCCATAAAAAAACATGATGAAAATATTGGTATTTGTACTCACCTAGATAACCTCTCTCCATTTTAGTATCATTAATGTAAAAATTAATAGATTTCTATGAGCAAAACATTAAATGATAATTGATCTTCCTAAAAAAGTAGTTTCTCAATGATAATTACAAAAATCCTATACCATCAAAAAAATCCAAAATACAAACATCTATTGATTGGCAAATGCTAAAAGAGATTTTAATCAAACAAGAATATTTACAATTAAGGCTTAGGGCAAATACTAAAGGCCATCGTTTGCTTTATTCTTCAAGGTAAGACATAATTAAGGTTTTTTTGATTAGGTTGCAACATCAAATCTCTATCTTATAATTGAAAATTAACTACAGAGGCTCTTCTAGTGCACTGAATGGGCCAAGATTTAAAAATTTTAAGAGCTTATTTTTTTAATTTCCAGGAGGTGAGATTGGACTTGAATCATGAAAAGCAACTAATGAATACTTTAACATAACTTTTGCATTTTTTTTTATCCTTTCTCCAATTTTCTTCGGCAGGTCAATAACTTTGGCCATGACACATAAGTACGAACATTTAAGATTCTTCGAATCCATCTTATCAGTTGTAATCATCTACATCATTGGTTTATACCCACCAGCCAAATTTCATGGTCGGTCGGTAAATTAGGCCATAGGGTATGCTTCACCATGCAATTGAACTCTAAACAAGATTCATATATGAACCATTAATGATAAAATTGTCAGTATGACTATAGCCGAAAGAAATCAACTCACCACCCACAGCAAAGTCCGTGGCTTTAGAGTGGTTATATTGTCAATATCCAGCTCAAATCCTTGAGGGGCATCAACTATCTCTACAATGGTCATTGCACCAAGCAAGAAAAAACGATTCAGCAGATGCATGTGTCAGCTCTGAAATAGCTAAATCAGTTGAAGGAGCCTACAAATGTGAATGGCCCAAGCATTATTACACAAGTATTAACAGATAAAGCCGGAAATAAATAAGAAAATGATAAAAAAAAAAAAGTTTTCCATACATAAGTCAGATGCATCAGCATAAGTAGACCATAGAATTCCATTAATAAAGGGAGATAGTCATAGTAACCATTTGCAGAATTCCTAGTGATGGTAACAAGCCACACACAAACACAAACTTTGGCTCTCCCAATTGACCATGGGGGTAGGTACCTAGTTTTGCTATCTTAATTCATTGCTAGGATAGTTCCTTGGAATTGGTTTAAATTGGAGATGCTCCTTCCTTAAATGGGAAGTGGGCTCCAACATAAATTAAAAATAAAGGATATTAAATTACAATGATCACTTCATAAAAAGACAAGCCATTGTTCACCAAAAACATAGACCAATAAAACTAGTAGATCAGGAAATAAGTTCAGAGCCCAAGCATCCTGTATTTCATTAACTCTTGAATGAATACCGGATCATGAGGCCACCACCAATGAACATGAGAGAAACAGGTTGAAACCTGACATAGTACTGAATTAAGCATCCAATACGCAACAGAATTTTGTGTTTTCATCCCAATTTATGAGAATGATAAATATGATGCAAACTACAAGAAGAGGGACAGCAGAAAAACACAGTCCAATACTAAACATCTGAGAATCATTCTTACCCCAATGCTCCTTAACACCCATAAACTCACAGCCATCAACAATCTATTCCACTTTTATTGAAGGCTAGAAATTCTTCAAAGATAATGCCTACAAATCCTATTACAAAAAGCAATGCCATAGAAATATGCATTATGAAATTAGATCAAATTAAGAAAGGCTTCTGTGCATAATACAAGAATATGCAAAATATTGGCCAAAGATGAAAAAATGATTAAAACCTACAAAGAAAGGATTGCACAAGAAATTAAAGATAAACCTGGATGTTGGTAACCCATGATAGGTTAATTGCCACAGTCCCTGTTAAAGCTGCTGTGAAGGGTATTTCAGTGTGTGGCAGAACCCAAAAATGAAGAAACACAGACACTGCTGTTTTGCTACGATGGTTGGTCTTTATACCAATTTGGAGAATGCTTTCTAAACAGCCTTTTGAGTAATCTTCCCTCATAAAGAGGATCATTACTCAGCCTCAATCCTGCCAATGAAGGATGAGAAACCAAGAAGAGTCATTTGAAAAATGTTCCTAGCCTTTAGGATTCAGCATGTTTTACACAATGAGGCTACTTTCAGGACTTGAACTTGCTCATTTGAGCCCCTCAGCCAAAATCTTTTATATTACACCAGACAGTGTCTCCTAATCAACCCTCATATATCTAACTAAATCAATCTGATTTCGGAGCTAAACATCTGCAGAAGGTAATTTCTAATAGCAATAGCTTGAAATTCTATCAAATTATTTGACCTCCTCATTAACCAAGATAAAATCTTCAAATGTATGAACTAGCAGTACAGGCAAATGGGTACCTTAAACTGGAGTACTTATAAGCAAGACAATAGATGACAAAAGACACAAAATGAAACCAAAAAACTCACACCCAAATCATAAATCAATGAACATGCAAATGGGTACTCGTAAAGATAAAATTTTTCATAATGGCATAGGGATGAAAAGAACAAAAACCTCAAGTTGCTTTTCATTGTTGGGTTGAACTTTTTGTTGCCGTGCAATAACTTTCGTTATGGGGTTTACCTAGACTCATAATTGTTGTTATATTATTACATTATAATATAAATCGAATTAGGAATTTTTTTTATTGAAAGAAAAAAAGAACAATACTAATTTTTTTACTTGAGATACTATGACTAATTGAAGGTATGGATCCAATCTATAACTAAAGTTATAAAGGGGATACACTCATTTTTTTTGGTTTCTAAGTCTAGTGCAAATCATTGAAAAGCTTGCAGATCCTAACAAAAATGTTCACCTGATGGCTCCAGCTGCTACTTTGTGAAAATAAGCAAGTGAATGCAACCAATCTTTAAATTTTAGCTTTCCAACATATGAACGTGGTGTCATTTTCTGCAAACAATAAGAATGGAAATCAAATTGATCTTCAGTAATATCAGCATAGTGCTTCTCCACAGCTATAAATTTCTCCAGGGCTCGTCCAAGATCACCATGTCGAAAGTAACTTTCATCAGAAGCAAGTTCATACCTTCAAAAGATGGATAACACTCAGTAGGTGTACCCAAATTATAATTAGAGACAACGACATGTGGAAGGTAATAAACAAAAACAGACCACATGCACTGCATGTCATGAAGGTTGGTGTGCTGGCCCCATCTTTCGTGAACAAAACAGCAGTTTTTCCTGCCAAAGCCACCTTCAAGAGCAGAAAAAGTTTGTGAACAGTACAATAATACCGAAAGAAATTTAGTGACAAATATTAACTATGACAAAAGATGAAGGGGGGGGGGGGGCTTTAGAACCTGATCAGCCTGCAACATTCGCTTCACAGATTCACTGTTTATACAGTGATCTGCAAGATCCATACACCTAGCTTCATCTGTCAATGAAGCCACAGCTACCAAATCAGCAGCATGTTTCAGTATCCGACTCTGTCACCAAAGAGAAGTAAATAATATACACATAGACCCAGCTTCAAGAAAATTCCAGGAACTTCTCCAAATGATAGTAAAAAGGTTCATCAAGAAACAATAGCCATGTACCAAAAACCCCAAAACCTAAGAAAGGAGGTTATATGCCTGCCCAATGCCCATCAAGACTTAAGGTCCACAAAGAAAAACTAGTATGCATTTTAAATGAATGCATATCAACTTTGCACAATTTAGTGCAAAATAATATATTCAATCAAGGTCAGTATCATAGAAAGTGATAAGTCTCTTACAAGTGAACGATAACTCCAGGGCAATATCTAGAAAGATTTTCAGGTAATGCTATGCCTTGTGAGATGCGAGACAAACCAGGCAAAAAGAATTCAAAATATAAGAAAAAAATAAAATAAAAGAATCCAGCTGACAAAAATATAAAACCCAGCAGATGAAGCCATTGCAAAATTTTGAAGATTGAAGACGAGAACAAACCTTGACAGAGTATATATCAATTACAGTTGGTGTGTGCTCTATGGCCTCATTAATTTTTGAAAGAGCAACGTCATATTGTCCTCTTCTGTCATAATGCTGCATCAATAAATTCAAAGTTACTCAAATGCAAAGAAAGCACCAAATATTTATAGCAAGAAAAGAAGAAAAGGCCATGGCCCATGGGGTGAGGAAACCTGATGGTTACCCACCTAAGCCAAAAAGAATAAAATCCATAAAAGCATTGAAGGGGGCTCTTTCACTGTCCTGCACTCAATATGAAACACAAGCAAGAAATGACTCAGCATAATACCAAATGCGTGCTTGTGTATTAGCATACAAACAAAAACATAGAAACTTCACATGCAACCTTATGGGACAACCATTATGTACTTGTTTAATAGATAACAACACATAAATGACTGAGGACTGCACCAAACAATAAGCAGTAAAAGATAAACATGCAATCAGACCATACCCAATATCTAAACATTTGGACACTGTTAAGACTTACTAGAATATCACATAAGGGCTGAAAGTCTATATTACCTCAAAAAGTAGTAAATCTAAACATTTATTTGCTTTTAAGACTTACTAAAATATTACGCAAGGGTTTAAAGCATATACTACCTATCAGGGTATCTGCCGGCGGTCCTAATTGAATGCTCCAACTCAAAAATAAGTTGTTCCAATATGTCTGCCTGTATAAGTGTCAACAAAGCAGGTAATCAATCCTAATGAAATCAAGCTCCAATCAGTTGCTAAGCAGTTTAGGAGAATCAATATTTAGAAACTTAATTCTATTTTTAGAATAAGTAAGAAAACTTACCTTTCTAGGGTGACCGTACAAGGGAGAAAGGTCTGAAATAAAGATGGAACCCCCTGAGGCCACAGAAAAAATATATCATTATTTCACCCAACAAACTAAAAAACACCAGTCAAACTAATTAAAAAAAAAAAATCTCACTTGGATATAAAGGTTAAAAGAGGCTTAATGTAATCAATTGCCACTTTACGAAATTTGTTTCCTTGCAGTAAATCAAGTGGTATCCTCTAAAAATTGAGAAAACAAAGTTCTAATATAAGTCCTAGAACATTCATCGCATATCATAAAGGAAGTAGCATTTATTGGCAATAATGATGCACATTGTAACAGCAATAATTACAATTCTCATGAATGAATACATAACAAATGTGGGTTACAGGAAGAAAACAATTTAAATACATCCTCACTGCATGAGTCAAATCCCAAAAGCTCTAGAGTTTGACACTTTATTTCAATCATGCCATAACCTGGCCCACCGTCAAAAGGTTTTTATATAGGAAAGTCGGTTTAACTAAAAGAATGAGATAAAGATAGCCACTAATAAAAGAATTAGCCACCATGTCAACTCTCTAGGGGTGAAGCATATGAAAGCATAATTTTAACCACCTAGAGTTCTTACTATTGTCACATCAAGACATCAATGAAGTATTTCAGCATAATACCACAACTATCTATTTCTAGATTATCTAAGAATATCACAAGCCATCGAATGGACTGTCTATTGTAGAAGCACATCACTAGATTTTTGTCACATAATTTCTTATCAAGCCATCAAGAAAAACAAGATCCCTACAAGAGTATTTGTAAAAATAGCCGCCCCTCCTCTCTCTAGAAAAGGGGAGAAAGCTTGATAGCTCTACAAAAAAGTAAGGTTTTCGTTGGATTTGCATCATGTGATTCTATAAAAAAGAGAGAGAAGAAATCCAGAGTAAATATAATGAACAGCACATCCCAAGGTACCATTTGGAGCTCATTAAAAAAAATATCAAACAGAAAATCAAATTAATATGACTAACAGCTAAGACATAATAAAACAGCTTACACTAGCAACATCATTATCTACAGTGTATAACGAGAACACATTTTATCATCAGAAAAAAAATAAAAAAAAATCAAATCGGGCATTATTTGAAGTAAAAAAATTTAAATAAAATTAAGATGGTAGAAATCAAACCTTCAGAAGGTCTCCAAATTCCTCACACATTCCAATTTGTCCTCCACCAACTAATTTTCTACTTTGTTTGGATTGACCAACGGCCGAGAAAAATTCCTTCACCTCAAAGGAATTAATTTCCCTCTTATCAGATCAAGAACCCTAATTTCCCAACCTAATCTTGATGCCCAATCTCAAGGAAAGTTGAATCGACTCATTACTTGCTTGATGTCGATATTATCGACAATAATCTATATTCCAAGCCAAAAGGGAATCCAAAAACGAAAAACCTAAATTTGAGAGAAAGAAAATTGAAATGATAATGATAGAAGAATGGCTGAAGACAGTGGGTTTTAAATTTAAAATGCCAAAAAATCTAACCATGGAAACTTAACCAATTAAATTTTAAATTAAAAATTGACTTTTTTGTATTTAAAATAAATGTAGTGACTAAATGAAAAACATATTTGATGAAAATCAGCTCTGCTTCTTTTATATAAATGAAAAAAAAAATACACTTCAGAAGAAAAAAAAAGGAAAATAGAAAGAGTGGAGGAGCCCCATCAATTTTAAAAGAATTTTCATTTTTCTAAAGAAAACAAAGTTGAGGAAGAATGGAGGATGCGAATGTTAGCAAAAGCAATTCTAAATTAAAATCTAAATTACCCCCACACCAAACTTTAACCAAAAACCCAGCCAAGCCAAAGCTTAAAAGTTGCATGGATGACTAGTGAGAAGGAATAGTATCGTTTCTCAAAATTGGCCAGAAGGATGATGAAAGACTAATAAATATCTGCAATTACAAAAAGACCCCTCACCAATTCACCAAAAAAAAAAAAAGAGTTGATCATTTTATTTGGTGATTTAGAAATTTAGACTTTTCTCAAAATAAGGGGAGGACCCTCCCCTTCTCATTAGTCCTATTCCCAAAGACACGTGGTGGTGTTTATGATTCCATGGGTCAACCATCACTGCACCCCATGATAAGCTTCTAAAACATTGTTGATAACTATATTATCAAGGAGAAAATTAGCAAAATCATGAACGAAAAATTGTAATAATGAATCAATTGAGAAGAAAATCGAGTTAAATATATCAAATCTTTTTTGAAGACATTTTGTGTTCTTATATTCTCTTTATATTATGACGTTTTTATTTTATTATATTTTTTTAAAAAAAAAAATTTAAAAATAATAGAAGTTATCTTATTTTTCAAAATTAATAAATTATTTATTAATAAAAATTCATTAAAGATTTGAATCTGATTATCATAAATCTAAATACTTTACATCTAAATCTTAAACTTTAATTATTTGCACCAATCTTTATTGACTTACTTGATTATAGTTAGTAAAAGAAAAGCTCAATAAAGTACTGAAAGAAAGAAAAGAAGGTTCAACGACATGTTGATAAAATTGTACATAGAAACTAGCAAGGAGAAATATGAAATACGTTTTTTAAAAAAAAAACTTGTGGTGCGAGATCCTTTGAGATAATTATTAGTTCAAATAATATGTAATTTAATTAAATTTTAATTTAGTTAGATTTTTAAAATTATAAATTTAAAAATATTTTAAATGTTTAATTTTTTTTTCATACAAATTAAATTAATAAATTAAAATTTTAAAAAATTAATCACTTAGATTTTTTTTTTCGAGGTTTTTTTAAAGAATATTCCAAAGCTTAAAAATTGGGATTTCATGATTTTTCATAATCTTTGGGTTTGAAGAGATAAAATTATAAATATACGGAAACACTTCTTTTGGTTTCTTATAAAATTATATACCATTAAAAATTATAATTATAATTATAATCAAATAACTTTTAATGTATTAAAAAAATTAACAAATCAAAATACAATATGACAAAATTCAAATTTGATTGGTTAAAAAAAATTTTTAAAATCTAATAATTAATAATTACTCAAACAAAAAAAGTTAAGTGTTTAACAATTTAATCATCCAATTACATATAATACTTATTATTTAATATTTTTCATTATGTTTAATGCATAAAATAATAGATAAGACATAATAATTTTATATTATATTTGATTTATATCTAATTAATCGTCTTGGTATAAAATGATTCAATTTTTTGAAAATAAAAATAATTATTTTTTATTTACGACATTAAACTTATATGTTCTATTATAACTTTAAAAATTATATTAATAATTTAAATTATATAAATTTTAAAGAAAAATAATTTTATGTAGCATCTCAACAAGATGTGGTTAACCTTTTTCAACTAATAATAAAATTTTATAATCCAATCACAATCCACTTTTTGTTGCTAATTATCAACCTTTCCTCAATAAAATTCAAACAGCAAACCATAAGAGACGAGACTTAGAACAACAAAACTGGGAATTTTTGATAGCCACTCTTGTCAGCTCCATAGCAAAATTTTCCACATTATGTAGTGTTTATAAATGGCAACTAATAAAAGGGGCGAAGTACAACATGCTCCAAAGGCAAAGATTAGCTCTAAAACAGTGTTCTTCCCATGCTGACCAGAAGATTTCATCAGCAGTACCCAAAAATTTTCTATAGCGCCTCAAATTTTGGGGCAAAACTATGGAGCCAGATATCTCTAAAGATCTCAACCAAATGGTAAGCAAATTAAAAGAATATATATATGTATATATATTTCAACCCTAAAATCATAAATGTGGATAAATTATACACATTTGCAAAGGAATGCATTTCACGATTAGAAAAGCAGCGAAAATTTTGATCTCAAAGCAACGGAAGAAAGCATTGTCATGGCTTGCACAACTTCAAGATGCTCCTTTTTTCCGCCTACTGCAAAGCACTCTTTCAAATTGTCTACATAATTTTACTTCAATTGTCTAATAAGCTATTAATAAAGAGGGTCTAATCAAAGAATAAACAATCATTTCTTGAATAATTTTGTCACATAGCTTGCAACTTCAATTAAATAAACATCAATAAGAAAGTGAGAAAATTATTATCATGAAAGTCCACCTTTCTTTAAAATGCCAATAATAATCACAACATCCAACTTTCAAAGATTAAGCATCATAATAACAAAAACCAACAAGCAATCAAAACTCGTGAGATACATCTCAAAAAAATCACTGAATGATGTTGAAACCATAAATTTAAAAATCCTAATTTAATGTTTTATTTTTAGGCATCTAATCTATAATATTCAATTAACAGTATATCAAAATTTCAATACCATTAATATTCTTACTAAAATACTTTCTAAACAAACAACAGTAATTAATTTCATTAGTTGTTAATGGAGTCAAAGTCAAATTTCTAGTCAGCATCAATTTATGTGGAGAATTATACTTACTCAAAGTAGCATCTTGGTCAATAAGAACCTTTGCTAAGAGTTTATGGACTGCAATACAGTCCTTGAGTTTCCACGCCAGTACTGGTCCAAGTGCCCCATTCCTGGACAAGCAAAAGAGAAAGAAACAATTAATCTCAAGAGTAAGTTGCAATGCATGGAATTGACATCAAACAGCAAAAGTTTTAATGTACACTAAGAGCATTACATTGGCATGACTTTATTGCATGAATCTTCAATTAACTTAACAGCCTCAAGTTTCTTGGTGTGCTCCAAGGTATATAACATTTCTGCAACTGCCACTGTATGCATCAAAGATTCTGCAGAACCAAAAAGTGAAAATTGCATGATTATACAACCTACCTCAAGGAACCTAAAATGCATCATGTTATGCAAAGGTCATAATACCTTCATGTTTACCAAGGAAAACTTTGTTCGCCTCACTAAGAGTTTTCTCCTGCAATTGACTGCGGAAGAGAAAATAAAGGGATTTAATGCATCAGGGATCAAAATAATAATAGTAGCAGTAATACAACAAAATTCTAGTAGGGGGAATAGCTATCATAAAGCCATTTCAAAGAGAACCTGATGGATGGACGCTCAGCTTCTAAGACACTCCAAACAAGTTTTTCAGCATCAGTTAATGGTGACTGCGGAAGAGAAAATAAAGGGATTTAATGCATCAGGGATCAAAATAATAATAGTAGCAGTAATACAACAAAATTCTAGTAGGGGGAATAGCTATCATAAAGCCATTTCAAAGAGAACCTGATGGATGGACGCTCAGCTTCTAAGACACTCCAAACAAGTTTTTCAGCATCAGTTAATGGAGCAGGCATTGAGCCCAATTTATGGAAAAATTTAATCTGCATTAGATTAAATTCAAATAAGCATTGTAAAGATTACATGATCTTTGTATCAAAGAACAGAAAAGAATGCAGTTGTGCATGGCAGTGCACAAATATGGGAGGGCAGATGTTACATACCAAGCAGCGATGTGAATCTGGATTCTCAGCATCCAGCCTTTGCAGTTGCTTTACAGCCTTCAGGAAAACAAAATAAAACCAAGACAAACGTACTAATATGAGCTCATGAAATGGTAGAAGTACTACTGCACAAAACCATTGTTCTACAACTCAAAGATATGTCGCGCACAGTATCTAATTCACACATAAATTCATTGAGTGAGTAGAGTAATAAGAAAAAGATGTTTGGTTACAAGGTATAGTTTCTTTAGTTCAAGAACATATCCACAGGCAGCAAGTGAAAAAAGAGAGGGGAAAACAAGAGAAGGGGCTTCCTCACAAACCACTAGCTGACAATTAAATATTAGTTCTGGTTGCTTCAAGAACATATCCACAGGCAGCAAGTGAAAAAAGAGAGGAGAAAACAAGAGAAGGGGCTTCCTCACAAACCACTAGCTGACAATTAAATATCAGTTCTAGTCGACCAAACACAAAAAGAACAAGAAACACATCTCATGTTCAATTCTTGGAAAACATAATACCTGAAAGGCAGGCAAAATCTTCTGCTTTCTCATATTTACTTCAAAAGAAAGTAAGTGCATCTCCAAAGAATCAGGTGAGTTCTTCTGAAGCAACTTCAAGTACTCGTTGCTTCGGACAAGGGATACTCTGTCTGAAAAAAAAAATACAGATTAAACAGTCTTAGCTTAATAGGCATTAGCGTAACACATTTTTACAGCACGAGGACTTTAATCAGGAATCTAAAGCACAGGGAAAAGATAATAATAGGTAACCTTCAATAATTTTTCTCCAAAAGGATCAGGATCTACAGGTTTAACAAGTTGTTTCCCAGACTTAGAGATGCCACTAGAACTTGATTCTTCATTTTTCTCCTCTGCCTCCTAAAATAATACACGGCATCAGAATGAAATCATCAAAGAGAGTGTTAGCCAAGAATCACCAAAACAAGCTGATATACTTTCTTAGCTCATTCCGCCTTCCTCTGCTTCTTCATTTTCTTTTTCTGAGAAGGAGTCTTTGATGTGTCATCCTCTTCTTCAGCCAGTGAGTTCAAAGGAGAATCAAACAACTTTAGATAGCATCTGCACTTCAAAATCCAATAATTATCACAATGCAGAAAGAAAAGGTTCAAAATTGAAGTAATCACCAGTTTCAAGCCAAGAGTTTCAGAGAAAGAAACACCAGCATAGAAATGGGACAATGGATCAATCACAAAAACTATTACTTAATTGTTGCATGGCCTGTCACTATATCATCCCATTCCATTTCACCATCAAATCAATAAGATCAATATAAAAAGCTATAATCAACAAATAAATTCTGGTACAGTAACATGCAATTCTCCATCCTTAACCCAACAGAAATCCCAGGCGCCGCTTTCCTATCATTTAAAAAGCCACAATCTCAAATTTCAATATGCCCACAAGGAACATTTAATCCTTTCAGTAATAACATCACAAGAATATGAACTTACAAAAGATATAACAAAAGCAAATTGAGACTACCAAGCAAAATTTTTATCCTGTTTAGCATATACCACAAGGTCTTGACATAATAAGAATCCCCTAAGTACAACATAAAACACCATCCTAACTATGAAACAAGTATATAACCTTATAAAAATCAGAAACTATAATCTAGAATACTTGTTAAATTAAATTTGACTTGAGCATCATTTGAACACATTTTTTAAGCAGATCCAAATATTTGCATCTTCTTTTAATAGTTAATAATTTGTGGGAGAGCATTTGAACTTCAGACCTCCTACCAGGGCAAGAGGAGTTATTGCAACTAAGGTATGTGTAAAGCCACAAAAAAAAAAATTGCTTTATAATATAACATAATTGGCTTATTAATAGCATTTGTTTCAACTAATTAGTTTCACCAATAAGATACAAGGATTTACCTCAAATTAGGAATTGCACAAAAAATTATTTACCTCAAAAAGGTCTATGTAAAATTATAGGAAAACATCAATGGCTACTATCTTATTTATCAAAGAAAAATAAAATACATTATAAAGAATTAATTTGTGAGTTGGATATTCAGGAATAAAAAAATCGCTAATTTGAAAATTTTGAATTAGTCAATTTATTAGATATTTCATTTTGATATACTTTTAATTTTCAATAATCCATGTAAGAGTGAATTAAGGAAAAACTTATGAATCTATCAGTTACAAAAAAAGGCTTAGGATAGCCAATATGATAGCCATTTAGCTGAATGGAGTTTTGTATAGAATATCAATAATAATAATAATAATAATTCCATTGCTACCATTATAATAATAATAATAATTCCATTGCTATCATTATTATGATATTACATATTCCAATCCAATTGAATACTGGAAAAATAAAATGAATTCCTAATTTTATCTATTCATTTAGATAAAGAGAAAATAATCATAAAATATATATAGGGAGAGAGTTGATTTTTCTAGAACTTAACTTTTTCATAGATTCCATTGTTCAAAAAATGATTTGCAGAGAGATGTTTCACCAACTTTTTAGTTTTTTATTTTTAAGTAGAATATTTAGAATATGATTGAAGTGTGCACAAAAAGAGGCTTGTATTTATTAAACATGCGTAGATATAGCATTTCTATTTATATTCTTTCCTTTTTTTTTTATTCCATTATAGCACTCTAGTGGAGAAAACACACAATGTGCTCTATGAAAAATTCTATTTTTCTTTAATTTTAATCTATTCAGTGAAAAATTGAAACATGATAATTTTTTGCTAATTCCCTATGGACATCATATCTAGATAGATGAAATACATTATTAGATAACTATAGCTGTGTAATAACTTTTGTTCTAGGGTTTACATAGAATCATAATTGTTGTTATATTATTATATTATAATATAAATCAAATTAAGAAAATTTTTTTTATTGAAAAAAAGAACAATACTAATTTTTTACTTGAGATACTATAACTAATTGAAGGTATGGTTCCAATCTATAACTAAAAAGGGGATACTCTCATTTTTTTTGTTTCTAACCTTTGGTGACATGGCCAACCAGTAAGGCAAGGGACTGCAAATCCCTTATTCCCCGGTTCAAATCAGGTTGTTGCTTGATCAACAAAAAACTTGGAACCCTATATTCTGTTTTGCTCATATAACTTGAAAAATTTTCTCTAGCAAAAACAAATGTAAGAAAAGGACTCTTGATACTTTCTTGATTATAAACTTAGCGAGGTTTTGTCTTGAAAAATGTTGTAAATCCGTACATCCAAGATTCAAGGAAAAACTAGAATAATGGAAGGGAATCAGAAATCTTCATATGATAGCCCCTCCTCTATTAATGGAGGGGCTGTTAGAAGAGTCTTGAATCAGACTGGATATCATAATGGGAGTGTCTAATTAACAAATGAATGGTTGTACAAGGGTAAGCAATGAACAACAGTTACCTTTAGGAAGTTTTTCATGCTTTGAAATCAAGGTTCAGACAACACATCATTGCAACATATGATTAATGCAACATATATGCATGCAATAATCCCCCATTCCCCAAAAGACAAAAGGAAAAAGAGGGAGGCAAAGAAAATCTAACTCAAAGTGAAGCATCACATGCATGTGTTGATCAACAATAGGTGACAGACGCTAAAAGCACCCAGACAAGTAGACAACAGAGATTACATAGCATTTTTCACGTACAGGCCACAACCAAACAGAATAAGTCTATTGCAAATCATTGAAAAGCTTGCAGATCCTAACAAAAATGTTCACCTGATGGCAACAGCTGCTGCTTTGTGAAAATAAGCATGTGAATGCAACCAATCTTGAAATTTTAGCATTTCAACATATGCACGGAGTGTCATTTTCCACAAACAATAAGAATGGAAATCAAATTGATCTTCAGCAATATCAGCATAGTGCTTCTCCACAGCTAAAAATTTCTTCAGGGCCCGGCCAAAATCACCTTGTCAAAAGTAACTTTCACCAAAAGCAAGTTCATACCTTCAAAAGATGGATAACACTCAGTAGGTGCACCCAAATTGTAATTAGAGACAACAACATGTCGAAGGTAATAAACAAAAACAGACCACATGCACTGCATGTCATGAAGGTTGTTGTGCTGGTCCCCATCTTTTGTGAACAAAAATAGCAGTTTTCTGCCAAAGCCACCTTCAAGAGTGGAAAAAGTTTGTGAACAGTACAGTAATACTGAAAGAAATTTACAGTGACAAATATTAACTATGATAAAAGATGAAGGGGGGGAGCTTTAGAACCTGATCAACCTGCAACATTCGCTTCACAGATTCACTGTTTATATAGCGGTCTGCGAAATCCATACACCTAGCTTCATCTGCCAATGAAGCTGCAGCTACCAAATCACCAGCATGTTTCAGTATCCGACTCTGTCACCAAAGAGAAGTAAATAATATACACATAGAACCAGCTTCAAGAAAATTCCAAGAACTTCTCCAAAAGATAGTAAAAGGTTCATCAAGAAACAATAGCCATGTACCAAAAACCCTAAAACCTAAGAAAGGAGGTCATATGCCTGCCCAATGCCCATCAAGACTTAAGGTCCACAAAGAAAAACTAGCATGCATTTTAAATGAATGTATATCAACTTTGCACAATTTAGTGCAAAACAATATATTCAATCAAGGTCAGTATCATAGAAAGTGATAAGTCTCTTACAAGTGAACGATAACTACAAGGAAATATCTAGAAAGATTTTCAGGTATTGCTATGCCTTGTGAGATGCGAGACAAACCAGGCAAAAAGATTTCAAAATATAAGATTAAAAAATAAAATAAAAGAATCCAGCTAACGAAAATATAAAACCCAGCAGATGAAGCCAATGCAAAAATTTGAAGATTGAAGACGAGAACAAACCTTGACAGAGCATAAATCTATTACAGTTGGTGTGTGCTCTATGGCCTCATTAATTTTTGAAAGAGCAACATCATATTGGCCTTTTCTATCATAATGCTGCATCAATAAATTCAAATTTACTCAAATGCAAAGAAAGCACCAAACATTTATAGCAAGAAAAGAAGAAAAGGCCATGGCCCACGGGGTGAGGAAACCTGAGCCAAAAAGAATAAAACCCATAAAAGTGTTGAAGGGGGCTCTTTCTCTGTCCTGCATGCCATATGAAACACAAGCAAGAAATGACGTATTATAATACAAAATGTGTGCTTGTGTATTAGCATACAAACAAAAACATATAGGAACTTTACATGCAACGATATAGGCAACCATTATGTACTTGTTTAATAGATAACAACACATAAATGACTGAGGACTTCACCAAAACAATAAGCAATAAAAGAAAAAAAATGCACCCAGACCGCACCCAATATCTAAACATTTAGACACTGTTAAGACTTACTAGAATATCACATAAGGGCTGGAAGTCTATATTACCTCAAAGAGTAGTAAATCTAAACATTTATTTGCTTTTAAGACTTAATAAAATATTACACAAGGGTTTAAAGCATATACTAGCTATCAGGGTATCTGCCGGTGGTCCTAATTGAATGCTCCAACTCAAGAATAAGTTGTTCCAGTATGTCTGCCTGTGTAAGTGTCAACAAAGCCGGCAATCGATCCTAATGAAATCAAGCTCCAACCAGTTGCTAAGCAGTTTAGAATAATCAAACTTTAGAAACTTAATTCTATTTTTAGAATATGTAAGTAAGAAAACTTACCTTTCCAGGATGATCATACAAGGGAGAAAGGTCTGAGAATAAAGATGGAACCTCCTGAGACCACCAAGAAAATATATCATTATTTCACCCAACAAACTAAAAACACCAGTCAAACTAACACACAAAAAAAAAAAAATCTCATTGGATGTATATACCTTTGTTAGAAGAGCCTTAATGTAATTAAATGCTGCTTCACGAAATTTGTCTCCTTGCAGAAATTCAAGAGGTATCCTCTAAAAATTGAGAAAACAAAGTTCTAATATAAGTCCATGTCAAATCTCTAAGGGTGAAGCATATGAAAGCATAATTTTAACCACCTAGAGTTCTTACAATTGTCACATCAAGACATCAATTAAGTATTTCAGCATAATACCACAACTATCTATTTCTAGATTATTTAAGAATATCACAAGCCATTGAATGGATTGTGTCTGTTGTAGAAGCACATCACTAGATTTTTGACACATAATTTCTTATCAAGCCATCAAGAAAAATAAGATCCCTACAAGAGTATTTGTAAAAATAGCCACCCCTCCTCTCTTAGAAAAGGGGAGAAAGCTTGACAGCTCTGCAGAAAAGTAAGGTTTTCGTTGGATTTACATCATGTGATTCCATAAATAAGAGAGAGAGAGAGAGAGAGAGAGAGAAGAAATCCAGAGTAAATATAATAAACAGAACATCCCAAGGTACCATTTGGAAATCATAAAAAAAAAAAAAAAAAAAAACAGATACAAAACAGAAAATGAAATTAATATGACTTAACAGTTAAGACATAATAAAACAGTTTAGACTAGCACATTCCACCACTAGGGAGTTTTTGCAATAAACAGAATGTATCGATAACATCCATCATAAATTCCTAATGAAAACAGAAGCACAACATAAATCCATCACCTTAACTGCACAAGACCAAGTGTACTATTGTGAAAGTGATTTGTATAATGCATCCAATCAATCAACTTCATCAGAGGAATACTTGGCATTGTCAGAATACAGGCCAAAGCATTTCTGCAAGCCTTCATAATATCTGAAAAATATACATATACAAATATAAAAATTGTAAGTTGGTTGGCTCCCGGTTTATCAGACCTAATAGCAATAAATTGCGCCAATATATAGGCATATACTGAGTGAAGAGACATAATTTAACAGTTCTGTAAAAGAATTTTCCTCATTTCCCAACCTGAGAAAGCACCCAAGAGAGTGTTGACACATATAGTAGTATAGAATTACAGTTCTGCTCATAGTTGCTTTGCTACTTTTTAATTATATTTATATATGAGGTGGTGCATAATGCTTCTTTTTACTAAAAGAGCTAAGCAAAGGGCTTGACAGGACAGAGAGATATAAAACAATCCCAAGAACGAAAAAAATAAAAATAACCTCATTTTATGTAAAGATACCATGATGTAAATGCAACATGCACAAGTATAAGCAAAAGCTTAAAGAAACAAAATTTAAAACTAAAAAACGATTGAATTTGTGACATAAGGGATACACACTGATTAGTTTCAAGCTTAAAGCACCAACGAAAATAGAACATAAAAAATAATGACTATTTCTACCATTCTTTTAACCCTTCATAAAGTTCTAACATAGGTAAATGAATTTGGGTGTTACTACAAGAAGAATTGAAAAACCTATTAGCCCAAAAAAAATATATTTAAACACACAAACCATTCAGAATATTAATTATTCTTCATTTCCTACAATAATAATACACCACGGCATTGAGAAAAAGAAGTCAATTATAACTTCAAGAAGTGCTATATAAAAGGAAAAAGTTGACTAATATTGATTTATTAATGAGCTTAACTAGGTGTTTCAAAAGAGTACCAAATGCATAAGACTCGCCTGTAATTGTCAGGGTTCATGGTAAGTAAAGCCTTGTAACTATTGGCACCTTCTTCTAGGCATCCAAGTTTCACCAGGAGAGAAACCTCTTGTTCTTTATAAGTCAATTTATCAACCTAGAATAATAGAATTGGTTAGAATTTTAATGTCCAAAAATTCAAACCTTACAAAATTTTTAATGTTAAAAGTATTCAGGCATTATACATTTGACACTTACTATTTTTGGCTCTTTCTTATACAATTCCTCAAGTGCTCTCTCAAGAAACCCAGATTCCTCTAGCAAAGAGATCTGGAGAAAAATACCATACCCTCATAAACATTAGAAAAGCAGCAGGGGGCACCACTAGTCTAGATGTACAGCATCCATTATGCATAATGAATGTAGTTATGCATATTTCTATGCCAATATATTATTAAAGAAATAAATGCTACTGCAAGGGCTAAGGCTTGTAGGTACTTGTCCAATTGCTTAAGCTGTTTTTGAATCATGTTAATGGTGTTAAACCAAAAAAGAGTAGTCAAAAAGAAAGATAGACTAATTTATTAAGATGTCAGAAACAAAAATTTCGAAATGGTTCCACAGAACATATAATTGGAGATTAGCAATTATTAAGATTCAGAGCTGCTAAGTACAAACACCACAGATATGATTACTTGTAGAAGGCCCAACAATTAGTGAACAAGCCATATTTCTCTCTAACATGAATACATCAAGAATTAAATATCTTATAGATGCCAAATACCACTATAGGCCACTAGTTAGTCCTCCATCTCAGATTAAAGTAAACTTGGAGATGATTTAATTTAACTTATCAGCCATACACACAGAATCATGAAAAGCCGTACTTCACAAGTAGAAAGAATGGGTGTAACATGTACATGAAAGTAGACGAGATTTTGGCAATAAAATAAGCAGAAGGAAAAAAGAAGTTAAGAAGAAATGGGTAGGTTTTCTAATTGCATGTGAAAAACATTAGAATTAATTCAAAAATGGGACCCCATTTATAAAGAAGTTAAAGGCATTAAAAATCTTTAATTTTTGTATATTTAATTACTTTATTTGGTTTATGGATAATTTCACTAACTGTGTTGGCATCTGGTTAACAAGTGACACCAAATCAGTCACTCCCATTATATGTTAGTATAAATTCTAAAATTTTGAATGTCTGTATAATGAAGTCAACTCATGTGAAATTACAGCCACATCCCACATACATATGCATGCAAAAAAAAAAAAGGAGTTGAAGTACATAACCAATACCTAATATAAAAGCATTTCACCATGCTCACAACGTTCATTATCTGGTGGATAATCATCTTCTAATGTCCCTTCAAATGCTTCCAAAATTTCAACTGCTTTTGCACCACTAATATCAACCAAAAAAAGGAATACAGCATAAATACCTAAAGGATGAATGAAATTAATAAGACTTCATTCACTTAGAACTACTTGGCTAAGACGGACAGAAAAGGAAAAACCCTCATAACTGTTGTGCCAACAACTTCAATTCATTCATATATAAAGCCAAATGAAAATATGGCATCATCATTGTCTCCATATAAAACTATAGCAAAAACAACAGAACTCTGCAGTTAACTAGGCATTGTTTGTAAAAGGCTAATTTGCAACCAAATTTCATAAATGCAAGTGCAAGCAGCTTAGAATAGTAGGGTACCTATCTATCTACCCACCTATCTATACATATTAGTAACATCTTTAACACATTCTACACCCACCATGTATTGTCATAAAAGAAGTTTGATATCTTATTGGATGTTTAGTTGAAGTCATACAAACAATATGACCACGTGTTAAAAATCAACAGTAATTTCATCCATGTTAGCACCCATTTGATCATATAATTAGAAACATTAAGTCCTGATTAAGCATTTAATTTAAAGAAAGGCTTTCATTATATCAACAAATATTTCAACTTTCAATACCAAAAGGCCCTTCAATTTGGACCTTCAAGTATACATAACAATAACAACACTCTAAAACATGTTTCACAAAATAAAAGTCAACAGAAATTGGTGAAAGTTGACATAAGAATTGGAACAAATTATTTTAAGAAAAAAATAAAGGACAAGTACTTTTGAGTTTAAATGGTGGGCTACAGCAAAGCCAATCCAGTTCATGCAATGATTTGGTTTCAAATGCAAAAGTTGTTGTCTTGTATCAACAAATCCTGTCAAATCTCGCATTTGTGCCTGCAATGCAAGAGATAAAACATAAATGTAATAATTTCTGAAATAACCTGAAACATGACAATGAGAAAATACAAACCATGATCAAATCCAAAAAATTTCTCTCAAACTTCATATCTTAGTAGAAAGACAAATGCTCATCATCTTCATACTTTTTCCTTTAACTTTTCAAGGCATATAAACCATAAATAAAAAGGGGGGGGGGGGCACAAATAAGTTAATGCCAACAAATGACTTAATCATCTGAAATCATGAGTTAAGAATCCATAATATGGCAAGCGCTAAAGCATCAAGGGAGAATAATAGAAATGAAAATCATCAATTTCAGTATCAAAGACGCCGACTTTTGTTACTATTCTGGAGCAGTAAGGCACATGTGCAGATGAAGTTAAGAGAAGAACCGAACCAGATCTGATCCAGAAAGTATAAACACTTTCTAATTGCAAAGGTCATTCATGTTAAAACCTTCAACCAGTAAGGAACTAGTAGAATGAGAGAGAAAAAGGTTCTGTGGCAGTAGACCAGAAAGTATCAATTCAAGGTGGTTGATTCTTACAGGATAATGAGAATGAAAGGATCAAATCAGACTGGTTGCTTCTGATTATATTACTTGTCATTCTATAAACACTTTCAACCATTAAGGAACTAGTAGAATGAGAGAGAAAAAGGATCTGTGGCGGTAGACCAGAAACTATCAATTCAAGGTGGTTGCTTGTTACAGTATAATGAGAAAGAAAGGATCAAATCAGACTGGTTGCTTCTGATTATATTACTTATGTTTAATTTTTGAGTATGCCTCAAAACAAAACCTTCAATTAAGATACTAAATCTGAACCATCTCTCATATTAATCTGCTGCCAGAATATCAGATGATGTCTGTTATATCCTTTTCCTTCCCCTAAAGCCATAAATTGTTTCTACCAAAACTATGATCTAAATTTTCAAAGTTATAAAACCAGCTGACTCATCTACTTTCTAAGTGTTTAAGAAGATGTTTTTTCATGGTCTCATACAGCCTCTCCCTTTTAGTTGAGTTATCTCCATATTCCATTCCTCTGTTTTAAGCCATATATCTTCGTCTCTTTTGTTACTAAATATAATTATGCCTTTTCTATCCATCTACTAGTAGATTCCGTCAAGCAACTAAACAGCTTCAAATTTCATAAATTTTATTTTCACTTCACTACTAACTATGTAGCTGATCTTGGTGTTTTCATCCAGTTATATTAAGTTACCACAATGAACCTGCCCCTACCAACTACCACGAAACTTACAGTTGCACAAAAGTTGGCACCAAACTATTTTAGTTGCAATATTGACTTGCCTATAAGTACCCTAATACTTACGATTCTCAAATTCTACAATGGAATCTGAAAAATCTTTTAGGCAAACCACAAAGCTTACAAGAAATCTTATACAGAGAAACTCCTTTAAATGTTCGAAAAATACCATGACAAGTAAGTGTTCTTACTTAACATTAAGCATACAACAGAGAAACATCTTAGATTTAACACTGAGTCTAGATGTACAAATCATAGAGAAGGAAGGTAAATAAGGTATACCTGCAAGAGTGACAAGTCCCGTAGTATTTCAATGTTGTCTGGAACTATTCTCAAAGCGTTGCAATAGCATTTGATAGCCTCCCTGTATTCTCTATCTGATCGATAGAGACCATAAACGTGCCAGCAAACATGACATTTTACATCATTCTATTTTAAGACACAAACATGAAAACAATGTTGGAAAAAGTGACACTGCTTTGACATTATAGCAACCAAAAGAAAATAAATAAGATAACCTTTACACCTAGCTGAACAAGCTCATAAGCTTCAGTTTTCCGATCCATGCAATTTAAGGTTAACCCCTTCATTGACAATGTTTCTGACAATAATGAATAAAAGCCCATATGACAACATACAAACACAACAAACAAACAGTTACCAGATAGCATAAAATATTACTTGGAAACTGCATATTTAAAAGGATGGATATATTAAACAAAATGCTACTACACTCTACCAATACCGCACACTAATGAATATTCACAAAACCCAACCAAGATGAAGAAGGTATTCAAATATTGCAGATTTCAAACTGTATAGGTTAAAAATGTAGTTATATACCCGAAATTAATGCAATATATTCAGTTGATAGAGAATATCTCCACATTGATACTGCTAGAATGTTCCACTTATCTCTAGAACCATCATAAATCATGGACTAGTCACGATACAGCTAGTGCTTTCAAAAATGCAAATGACATCAATCATAAGACATGAGAAAGGAACATACAGTCTACAGAAACAATCACGTCAACTTAGAGGCATTCTTGTAAGGATTATCGAAACCAATAACCTTGATAACAACATAAACTATCTAGTGACAGCCCCTTTTTCCTCTAAAGTGTAAAGTTCTTTTTGTTTCAGAGTTCTTGCATCTTTATACAGGTACATTTACAAGAACCATGCAAACATAAACACTAAACAATAAGTGCCTCTCAACCAAAAACAAAAAAATAAATAAGTGCTTAAAATTAAACGACCTCCATGGTCAGGAAACTTTTTCAGTATTGCATCTGCAGCCTTCAGTCCTTTCTTGTACTGTTTAGTTTCATATGATTTCTGCAATGATAAAATATACAAGAGCTTTACCAATAGCACATGGACCTCCAAAGCAATAAAAATTCAGTTATGAGAATTAGCTAGAGTATAATAACAGATAAAAATTAATTACATAAAAATCAGGCAAAAAAACTGTGTCAAGAGTCCATTACTATAGAAGTTAAAATAGAGTAAGAATTCACCAGTCAAAACTCTAGTTTTCACTATAAATTAGGACAAAAAAGAGGGAAGGGGGGAAAACTCTCAATAGCGTGTGGAAAACATCCAAATGTTGCTATTCTATATCTAATACGAACAAGTTCTTAAAATATATAAATATTCAAGTTTAACCTGCAAAGCCTACAATTACATTAAAAATTGTCCCAGTCAATCTATCAAATTCTTAAATAGACTGTTTCACAAAGTTTGTTATTGTCTTGAATGCTTATGTGCGTCAAAGCCAAAATGCCACAATTGTTTCCCATTAGGAACCAACAAAATTCCTAGTTTAAAAAGTTGGCAACATGCAAGAGAAATTACTAAAGTAGGAAGAGTCACCAAACCCTTTTATTTTCATTTCTCTAATTTTCTCCGTGATGATACAAATGAATTATCACCAAAAGGAAAGCACAACGAGCATCCTTACTTTAAAAAAAAAAAGGTCAAAGCAAAATTCAATTTTTTAAAGTTGCTTTTCAACAAAATCGAATTCATTGACCTAAATTAAGCAAAGCAATAAACTTAATTAAGCCTCAATCACTAAACAGAACAAAGAAAATGAACTTAATTTATACGAAAAATTGCCCAAAAGCAAAAACCTAATTGACAAACAAGCTTATCTAGTCCAAATTTCCATTTATAATTGATATCCACCGATTTTCTCAGCAAGCAAACAGACCAGTATCCAGCTAGGGTTTTGCAAGCAAAGAACAAAAAGAAAAAAGAAGTGCGATCGAATAAACAAAAAATAAGAAAGCAAAATACAAGTATAAATACCAACTAGAAATACGTAGATACGAACTGAAAAATGAGAGAGAAAAGAGAATCGAAGCCTTACGACAATGAGTTTGAAGAGGTTAGCTTCCTTCGGAGGCAACGAAGCTCCCATTATTGAAGAAAATTAGAAAATTTTAGAAGAAAAACAAGAATCGTAAGAGAAAAAAAAAAATGAGAAGATTGAGACTTGATGAAGTGAGAGTTAGGGGCTCGCAAGAGAGAGAATAGAGTGGTGGCATTATCTGCTGCTTCAACCCTACGGTCAACAAGAAGCTTGAACAAAAGTAAAATTAAAAAGGAATAAATAAATAACTTTTTGATTAATATATATGAGCCGTTGGTTCATTTGTCTGACGGAAAATTTACTAAAAGGGTGATCTCACAAATTTTTATTAATTGATATCATAATCAGATATTTAAGATATAAAATTAATAAAAATATAAATTATTTTTATCACTTTAATGCTTAATAGGTATTAATTTATAATTTAAATGATTATTATATGTTAGATATACATTTAATCAAAATATATGTACATTTAAATATTTAAATATTGAGATGTAATTTTAACTTTTTATTAATTTTATTTATAAATATTTTTATTAATTATTTTATTATAAAATCAAATAATAAATATTTTTATAAAGTACTTAATTTTATAATTCTCTTATTGTCTTTTTTCGTAGGCCCAATCAATTTCTAATCATTTATGTTAATATCATATATCAATTAAATATGCCATTTTGGCTTGTTTTTGAATTCGACATACTAAAAGACAACCTCAATCACTAATAAATTATGTTTAATGTTTTGATATCATGCAAGCAAACTATTTCAGAGTACAAACTAATCGAAAGCAATTGGAGAAAACTTTCACTTCAAATAATAGCTAAACAAAAATAAAGTGAATACTAAAATTTGTCATTTTAAATAATCATATTATCTTTGCACTACATGTTAAATCAAAGACCACAAAAATATTTAATTCTTATGATAATTTCAGATGAAGAAATAGAACCTGTTTTTCTTCGGTTTGAAACTAGCAGGGAAGCTTGCTTTATAAATTGTGTTACAAATTTTATGAATGACAACAGATAGGATATATGTTAATTTTAAGTATCCAAATTTTTTTATTTATTAAAATATTTGAATTCAATAAATACTCAAATAAATTTTAATTTTATTATGTAAATCTAACTCACATAATATATATATATATATATATAAAAATCCCATTATTGTTCAAACTCATTAAATATTCGTTTCTTAAGTTAAATTTTAAATTCAAATTTAAAATTGATTTTAAAAAATATTATTAAAAGAAATTAAATTAATAAATGAAAGTAATCCATATAAAATAAATAAAAGCTAAAATTATAAATTAGAACACTTAATGAATTAATTTAAATATTAAATAAATCATTTTTAAATAAATCTATAATATTAAATATTATTATTTGTAATCAAGTTCGGATAATTAGTACCCTTAAAACACTATCCGAACTTTATGACAACCTACAATGAATTATAATATTTTACTATTGGAATACTATCCAAACCATACTACCCAAACCGACTTTTAGGATGCCCTAATCTTACCATCCAAATCCATACTCCCTAAACCGGCTTAGAGGATGCCTTAATCCAACCTGTTGCTATCTCTAATAATTTGATAACAAGATCAAAGTAAGAGATGGGGCAAGTATGTTCATTATAAAGATGATTTTTTCTACTATCATATATGATGAAAGAAGAAATTTTCATCGTCAAGTACGGCAGAGTCACCAAATATTCAAACTTAAGTTTGAAAATTTTCGATTTACAACATGGTGAAGAGCAGATATAGTACTCAAGAACAATACCGATCAAAACAATTTTGTGGCAAGGAAAGAGCAAAATATAAATAGTGGAGGGAAAAAAGAATGAGAGGTAGCCTGAAGAAACAATCTCTTAATAGCCATACACACAGAATCATGAAAAGCCATACTTCACAAGTAAAAAGAATGGGTGTAACATGTACATGAAAGTAGACGAGATTTTGGCAATAAAATAAGTAGAAGGAAAAAAGAAGTTAAGAAGAAATGGGTAGGTTTTCTAATTTATATTTTTTTCTTGTTTTTCTCTTTTTTTCACAAATTTCTTTTTATTTCTTGTTTCCATTTTTTTTTTTGCATTTCCTTGTTTTGTTTTTATTTTTATTTTGTATTAACTTTTTTCCTTTGTTAAGTTTTCTTATTACTTCTTAAATATATATATATATATATATTTTTTTTTTTTGCTTGTATTTTCTAAACTAAATTTTTTCTATTTTGTCATCCCTTTTCATTTTTGAAAATTTTTTTATTTTGATTTTATTTTATATATTTAGTATTTTCATTTTTTTTATTTTTTTACTTTTTATTATATCTTTTTTCTCATTTCATTTCGTTTTTATTATATTTTGTATTAACTTTTCTTTGGTTTTTTATATCTTTTGTTCTATATTTGTTTTTTTTTTTTATTTTACTTTGTATTTTCTAAACTAAAACTTTTTTCTATTTTGACATTCCTATTTATTTTTGAAAATTTTAATCATTTTTGTCTTTTTTATTATTTTGTTGAGTTGTTAATTTTTTATTTTCTTTTTTTTTTGTTTATTTCTAATTACTCTTCTTATTTTTCTTGCTTTTTTGTTAGTATTTTATTTTATTTTTCCTTTTTTATTTATATTTTAAAAAAATTTTATAAAGTTTTGAATTTTTTTATTTACTCATTTCTTGTCCTATTTTATTATTTTTCAATAACTTTTTTCCTACAATTTTTTCTTTTTTTTTTTACTTATTTTTTCATATGCTTTCATTTTTTTGTTTTAATTTTTATTCTTCTCTTGCTTTTATTATTTTTTTCACAAATTTTTTTTTATTTCTTATTTGCGTTTTTAAATTCTCATACTTTTTTTTTTACATTTCCTTCTTTGGTTTTCATTTTTATTTTATATTAACTTTTCTCTTTTTTTTTATTTTTTTGTCTTTGATTGTTTATACTGCTTTCTCATTATTTTTTTCATTTTTTGTATTTTTTATGCTAATTTTTTTTCATTTTGTCATTCATTTTCATTTTTGAAATTGTTATTCATTTTTTATTTTTTACTTTTGAGTCGTTATTTTTTCATTTCTCACTTTTTTTATTTTTAATTTTTTTCTTTTCTTATTGGTATTGATTTTTTTCTTTTTTTTGTACTTTATTTATCTTTTTTCTTTTGCTTTAATATTTTTTTCTTATTTTTATTTCTTTTTTATTTATATTTTCATAATTTTTTATAGGTTTTTGGATTTTTTATTTTTTCATCTTTTTATCTTTTCTTTTGCTTTTTTTTATTTTATCATTTGTTGGCTATTTTCTATTGTGTTTTTATAATTTTTTATTAACTTTTTTTCCTTTTAAATTTTTCTTCCTTTTTTTTATTTCTTTTTTATTTATATTTTCATAATTTTTTATTTTTTCATCTTTTTATCTTTTCTTTTGCTTTTTTTTATTTTATCATTTGTTGGCTATTTTCTATTGTGTTTTTATAATTTTTTATTAACTGTTTTTCCTTTTAAATTTTTCTTCCTTTTTTTTACTTATTTTTTCATTTACTTTCATATTTTTTTGTTTTCACCTTTTACTTTGTTTTAAAATTTTCTATATACTTTTTTTCTTTTTATTTTATTTCATATTTTGTCTTTTCATTTTTTTCTTTTTATTTCTTGCTTCCATTTTTTTTGCACTTCTTTTTTTAGTTTTTATTTTTATTTTGTATTAACTTTTTTTCCTTCGTTAAGTTTTCTTATTACTTCAATATATATATATATATTGCTTGTATTTTCTAAACTAAATTTTTTTCTATTTTGTCATCCCATTTCATTTTTGAAATTTTTATTTGTTTTTTTTATTTTGATTTTATTTTATATATTTAGTATTTTCATTTTTTTTACTTTTTCTTATATCTTTTTTCACACTTCATTTTGTTTTTAGTATATTTTGTATTAACTTTTCTTTGATTTTTTATATTTTTATATATATATATATTTGTTTTTCTTTGTATTTTCTAAACTAAAAGTTTTTTTTCTATTTTGACATTTCTATTTATTTTTGAAATTTTTTTCCTTTTCTCTTTTTTTATTATTTTGTTGATTTGTTAATTTTTTTTATTTTTATTTTTTTTGTTTGTTTCTAATTGCTTTTCTTATTTTTATTGCTTTTTCGTTAGTATTTTATTTTATTTTTTCCTTTTTTATTTATAATTTAAAAAATTTTTATAAAGTTTTGAATTTTTTTATTTTTTATTTTTGAATTTTTTTTCTTTTTTTTTGGTTTTTTTATTTTTTTATTTTCTCATTTCTTGTTCTATTTTATTATTTTTCAATAACTTTTTTTCTTATAAATTTTTTTTCTTTTTACTTATTTTTTCATATGCTTTCATTTTTTTGTTTTAATTTTTATTACTCTCTTGCTTTTCTTTTTTTTTTCACAAATTTCTTTTTATTTTTATTTTTTTCCACTTCCTTCTTTGGTTTTCACTTTTATTTTATATTAACTTTTCTCTTTTTTAATTTTTTTATCTTTGATTTTTATACTATTTTCTTATTATTTTTTTCATTTTTTTGTATTTTTCATACTAATTTTTTTCCTTTTGTCATTCATTTTCCTTTTCCTTTTTTTTATTTTTATTTTTGAGTCTTTATTTTTTCATTTCTCATTTTTTTATTTTTATTGTATTTTTGTATATTTTAAATTTTTTTCTTATTGGTATTATTTTTTTTCCTTTTTTGTACTTTATTTATCTTTTTTCTTTTGCTTTAATATTTCTTCTTATTTTATTTTTATTTTTATTTTTTTATTTATATTTTAATAAATTTTTATAATGTTTTTGGATTTTTTATTTTTTCATTTCTTTATCTTTTTTTTTGCTTTTTTATTTTATTTTATCATTTGTTGGCTATTTTCTATTATTTTTTTATAATTTTTTATTAACTTTTTTCCTTTTAAAATTTTTTTTACTTATTTTTCATATGCTTTCATATTTTTTTGTTCTCACCTTTTTCTTTGTTTTAAAATTTTCTATATACTTTTTTTTTTCTTTTTTCTTGATTTTTTGTTTTTTTCACAAATTTTTTTTATTTCTTGTTTCCATTTTTTTTTTTTTGCACTTCCTTCTTTTGTTTTTATTTTTATTTTATATTAACTTTTTTCCTTTGTTAATTTTTCTTATTACTTTATATATATATTTTTGCTTGTATTTTCTAAACTAAATTTTTTTCTATTTTGTCATCCCCTTTCATTTTTGAAATTTTTATTCATTTTTTTATTTTGATTTGTTATTTTTTCATTTTCTTACCTTTTTGTTCATTCTTAATTTCTTTTTCCTTATATTTATTTATTTATTTCTTGTTTTAGTACTTTTATTTTATCTTTTTTCTTTCGTTTTAATATTTTTCTTATTTTATTTTACCTTTTATTTTTATTTTTAATTGGGTTATCTTTTATTTTATTTTTATTTTTAATTGTTGTTTATTTATGTTGAGATGCAAAACTACTTCTTATCTTTAGCCTTTCATTCTAATCTTTTCTTGTTAAGTTTTTGTTACTTTAGTTTTAATTTCTCTTTAGGTTCTTAAAGGCCTTCTACTTTCATATTTTTGGGGTTTTGAGTTAAACATTTCTAATGTTTGATTTGTGAGCTTGAGGGATGGCAATGGATGTGATTAGGTTTATCTTATAGGCAATCTTTTCCTTGAATCTTTTTGCTTTGGGATTTGTAGTTCATTATGGTATTAAATGATGAAGTTCAAGTTTGATTGTCTTTATTTCTAAAATAGCATTGTTCTCTATATATGTGGTATGTTGCTTGTGTTTAACTTAAAAGTAGGTCACCTTATTATTAAACATTGTTAAATGAGACTTTGACTTCATTAGAAATGGAAGATGTTATGTGTATGTATACTAATTAGATATCTAATTAAGATTATCTTGTAAATTTTCTTGGAATTTGTTTTTATTAATCATGCATTTTATCTAATTAACAAATTATCTTGTTTTTACTTATTATTTTATTTATTATTTTGGATTGTATAAATTTTATCATTTATTTAATACAATTTGTTAAGAGATAATAATTATCTTTATTATTTTCTTTTGGAATTTTATTGGCTTATATATAATAACACTGTTTGGAATTGTTATCTCCATCATTATTTACTTCATGTATATGTATTTTTACATTGTTCAAATTTTATTGGCTCTTATTATAATTATTAGTTTTATTAATCATATGGCATGGCCTAGAGCTTGTTAGATGATTCATTTTTAAATAAAGCTTTTGAATATTTTAATTTTCAAGCATGTTTTAGATTGTAATATTGTTTTATGCTATCTTTGTTTCTTAGAATACTAATTTTGTTTGCAAAGAAAAAAAAAACCTCTCGAGAAATTTTTTTATTTAGTATTTTAGGAGTACTTTTAAAGTTTATTTTGAATTTGAATGAAACTTACAAAAAAAAATTTAGAAGGCTCAAATTTAAATTACTTCTTTAATAGGTATTGTGTTAAGTTAAACTCAATTATAACTTTTAACAAATTCAAAATACTAATTTGGTTTAAATATACAACTTCAAATCAATAATTACAAATAAAAATATTTTACATTTAAAAGCTTAAAAATTCAAATTTAGTTTTAAAACAAAAAAAAATTAAAAGATTCAAATTTAAATTACTCCTTCAATTGGATATTTGTTAAATTAAATTCAATTATAACTTTTAATTTTAAAAATTAAAAATTCTAAATTTAAAGCAACAAAGTCAAATCAAAATATTTTGCATTTAAACTTTAAAATTCAAATTAAGTTTTAAAACATAAATTCAAATTTGAGCATTTTAGAGTTTTTTTTTTCTTTATTTCCTTTTTCTTTTTGGGTTTTTTAGCTTTTTGTTTTTTTTTTTTTACTTTTTATGGATTTTCTTAATTTTTCACTTTTAATTTTTCTTTTATTTAGTTTATATATTTTTTCTTATTTTCATTCTTTTTTTTTTTTGCTGAATACTATCCTTTTATTTTCATTCTATTCTTTTTTTACTAAATATTATCCTTTATACTTTGATTTTTTTTTGTTACTTCCATTTAATTTGTCATTTATTTTATTTTCTATTAATTTTTTCTTTCTTTTCGTACTCTTTACTTTTTATCTTTTTTTTTTCATTTTTTATTTTTTCTTAAGGTTTTTCTTCTTTATTTTTTTTAGGTTTTTTAGCATTTCTATCTAATTTTTGTGTTTTATTTTGCACTTATTTCTTTTGTTTTTATTTTTATTTTGCATTACCTTGTTTTAATTTTTAACTTCGATTTTTTATATATGTTTTCTTATTACTTGTTATATTTTTTAGTTTTTTTTTTTTTAAACTAATTTTTTTCTATTTTATCATTCCTTTTCATCTTTGAAATTTTTAATCATTTTTTTTGTCTTTTTTATTTTTTTCTTTTGATTCGTTATTTTTTATGTTCATTTTAATTTTTTAATTTTGTATTTTTTGTTTTTAATTTTTTTTATTTATTTTTCTTTTTTAATACTTTATTTTATCTTTTGCTTTAATATTTTATTTTATTTTATTTTTCCTATTATTTTTTATTTTTATTTTTAATTATTTTAATTATTTATTTATATTTTATAAATTTTTATGTTGTTATGGATACTTTATTTTTAATCTTTCTTTTCTTTTGGTTTTCTTTCTTTTCTCATTTTCTTACTTTTTTGCTGTTTTAATAATTTTTGGTTAACTCTTTATTTCTTGTTAATTTTTTCTTCTTATTTGTTCCTATGCATTCATAAGCTTTTTCTTTTGTTTAATTTTTATTCTTTGTTTTTAAAATTCTCTGTTTATTTTATTGTATCTTATATATTTTGTTTTTTTATTTTTGTATTTTTTCTTGCTTTTCTTTTTTTTTTCGTATTTTAAAAATCTTTTCCACACTTTTTTCTTTTGTTTTTATTTTTTATTTTGTATTAACTTTTTTCTTCTTTTAATTTTTAATTTTTATTTCTTATATTTTTATTTTTTGTTTGTATTTTAAAAACTAAATTTTTTTCTATTTTGTCATTTTTTTGTATTTTTATTAGTTTTTGTGTTTTTTAATTTTTTCTTGACTCATTTTTTCATTTCCTTACTTTTTTATTTTTTATTGTGTTTTTGTTTATTTTTAATTTTTTTCTCTTTTTTAGTATTGATTTTATCTTTTTCCTTTTGCTTTAATATTTCTCTTATTTTATTTTTCCTTTTATTTTTTATTGTTAATTTTTGTTCTTTTTTATAAAAAATTTATAATGTTATGGATATTTAATTTATTTTTTAATCTTTTATTCTTTTGGTTTGTCTCATATTTGTTGTCTTCTTTTTTTTGGCTATTTTCTATTCTATTTTTATAATTTTTCATTAATTCTTTTTTTTCTTTTTAAAATTTTTCTTTTTCTTTTACCTTATTTGTTGATTTGCTTTAATTTTTTTGTTTTAATTTTTTTTATATATTTTGTATATTCATTTTTTCTTTTTTTTGCTTTTTCTTATATCTTTTTGTTGACACTTTTTTTTATTTCTTCTTTACAATTTTAAAATCTTAGACTTCTTTTTTTATGCACTTTTTTTGTTTTATTTATATTTTGTATTGACTTTTATTTTATTTTTTATATCTTGTTTTCTATATTTGTTATATTTTTTTGTATATTCTAAACTAAAAGTTTTTGCTATTTTCTGTTTGAAATTTTTATTCATTTTATCTTTTTATATTTTTTTGATTGGCTAGTTTTTTATTTTCTTACTTTTTTAATTTTGCTTTTATTTATTTTTAATTGTTTTTTTTGTTTATTTTTTTAGTATTTTATTTTATTTTTTCTTTTACATTAATATTTTTTCTTAATTTATTTTTTATTTATATTTTAAAAAAATTTTATAAAGTTCAAAATTTTTTTATGTTTATTTTTTGGAACTTTTTTATTTTTTTTTATTTTGTCTTATTTTGTTTTTTTTGTTCTATTTTATAATTTTTCAATAACTTTTTTCTTTCAAAATTTTCTTTCTTTTTGCTTTCTTTTTTTCATATGCTTTCATTTTTTATTTGTTTTAATTTTTTCATTGTTTTAAAAATTTTTATATTCTTTTTTTATATCAAATCTTTTGTCTTTTCATTTTTATTCTTTTCTTGCTTTTCTTATATTTTTCACAAATATCTTTTTATTTCCTGTTTGTGTTTTTAAATTCTCATACTTTTTTTTTTGCATTTTGTTCGTTGGTTTTCATTTTTATTTTGCATTAACTTTCATCTTTTTTTATTTTTTGTCTTTGATTTTTTATATTGTTTTCTTATTATTTCTTATTTGTTTTTCAATTTTTTTGTATTTTTTAAACTAATTTTTTTTTCATTTTGTCATTCCTTTTCATTTTTATTCAATTTTTGTTCTTTTTTATTTTTTATTTTTGATTCATTATTTTTGATTTTCTTACTTTTTATCTTTTTATTGTATTTTTTTATTTTTTTCTTTTCTTATTTGAATTAATTATTTTTGTTTTTTGTACTTTATTTATCTTTTTTCTTTTGCTTTAATTTTTTTCTTATTTTATTTTTATTTTTTATTTCTTTCTTTATTTATACTTTCACAAATTTTTATAATGTTTTGGATTTTTTTTTTGTTTTTCTATCTTTTTTCTTTTTTTTTATTTATCATTGTTGGTTATTTGCTATTGCATTTTTATAAATTTTTGTTAACTTTTTTCTCTTTTAAAATTTTTTTCATTTTTTTTACTTATTTTTTCATGTGCTTTCATATTTTTTTTGTTTGCTTTTTTTTCTTTTTGTTTTATTTCATATTTTTGCCTCTTCATTTTTTATTTTTTTCTTTTTTTTCTAATTTTTTCACAAATTTCTTTTTATTTCTTGTTTTTATTTTTATTTTGTATTAACCTTTTCTCTTTGTTAATTTTTTTTATCTTTGATTTTTTTATTTTTTTGTCTTTTTACTTTTTTTGGCTTGCATTTTTTAAACTAAATTTTTTTCTACTTTGTCATCCCTTTTCATTTTTTTTCTTTTATTTTTGATCTTTAATTTTTTATATCTTTATTTCTTATTAGTTGTTATGTTTTTTATTTTTTGTTTGTATTTTATAAACTAATTTTTTTTTATTTTGTCATTTTTTCTTCATTTTTGAAATTTTTATTAGTTTTTGTATTTTTAAAATTTTTTCTGTTGACTCGGTATTTTTTTCATTTCCTTACCTTTTTATTTTTTCTATTTTGTGTTTTTTTTAAATTTTTCTCTTTTTTAGTACTTATTTTATCTTTTTCCTTTTGCTTTAATATTTTCTCTTATTTTATTTTTCCTTTTATTTTTGTTATTTTTGTTTTTTTATAAAAAATTTATAATGTTATGGATATTAAAACATTGTTGAATGAGACTTTGACTTCATTAGAAATGGATGATGTTATGTGCATGTATACTAATTAGATATCTAATTATGATATTTTTGTATTTTGTCTTGAAAATTGTTTTTATTTATTGTGTAATTTATCTAATTAACAAAATTATCTTGTATAATATTTATCTTTTATTTATTACTTATTATTTTATTTATTATTTTGGATTGTATAATAATTATCTTTGCTATTTTCTTTTGGAATTTTATTGGCTTATATATAATAACATTAGTTTGGAATTGTTATATCTATCACTATTTACTTCATGTATCTATATTTTTACATTTTTAATGATTTAAAAATTAAAAATTGTAAATTTAAATCAATAAATTCAAATCAAAATATTTTGCATCTAAACTTTCAAATTCAAATTAAGTTTTAAAACATAAGTTAAAGAATGAACTTTGTAGAATTTTTTTATTTCTTTATTAACTTTTTTTCTTTTCCTTTTTTTAGCTTTTTGTTTTTTTTTTTTTACTTTTTATGCATTTTCTTAATTTTTCATTTATTATTATTTTTTGTTATTTAGTATATATATATATATATATATTTTTACATAATACTTTCTTTCTTATTTTATTCTATTACTCTTTCACTACATATTTTCCTTTTTACTTTGATTTTTTTGTTACTTCAATCTAATTGGTCATTTACGTTATTTTCTATTTTTTTTTTCTTTTTGTACTATCTTTACTTTCTATCTTTATATTTATTTTTTCTTAAGATTTTTCTTCTTTATTTTTTTGGGTTTTTTTGGCATTTCTTTCTAATTTGTGTTTTTTGTTTCACACTTCCTTCTTTTGTTTTTATTTTTTATTTTATATTAACTTTTTTCTTCTTTTAATTTTTTATCTTTGATTCTTTTTTCTTTATTTCTTATTATTTGTTATTCTTTTTAATTTTTGGTTGTATTTTATAAACTAATTTTTTTTTCCATTTTGTCATTTTTTTCATTTTTCATTTTTATTAGTTTTTGTATTTTTAAAATTTTTTCTTTTGACTTGTTATTTTTTCTTTTCCTTACTTTTTATTTTTTTATTTTGTGTTTTTTTTTATTTTTAATTTTTTCTCTTTTTTAGTACTTTTTTATCTTTTTCCTTTTACTTTAATATTTTCTCTTATTTTATTTTTCCTTTTTATTATTTTTGTTATTTTTTATAAAAATTTTATAATTTTTTGCATATTTACTTTGTTTTTTAATCTTTTATTCTTTTGGTTTGTCTCATTTTTATTGTCATTTTTTATTTTTTGCTTATTTTATTTTATTTTTATATTTTTTCTTTTAAAATTTTTTCTTTTTCTTTGAACTTATTTGTTCATTTGCTTTCATTTTTTTTTATATATTTTGTATTTTCATTTTGTATTTTTTTTCTTGCTTTTCTTATATCTTTTTGTTCGTAATTTTTTTTTATTTCTTCTTTACAATTTTAAAATCTCAGACTTCATTTTTTTGTTTGTTTATATTTATATTTTGTGTTGACTTTTAGTTTATTTTATTTATCTTTTTATCTGTATTTGTTATATATTTTTTTGTTTTTCTTTGTATATTCTAAACTAAAAGTTTTTCCTATTTTATATTAGAAATTTTTATTCATTGTCTTTTTATATTTTTTTGATTAGCTAATTTTTTATTTTCATACGTTTTTATTTTTTGTTTTTGTTTATTTTGTTTATTTTTGAGTATTTTATTTTATTTTTTATTTGTATTTTAAAAAATTTACTAAAGCTCAAATATTTTTATTTTTATTTTGAATCTTTTTTATTTTTTTATTTTCTTATTTTTTGCTATTTTTTGTTCTATTTTATAATTTTTCAATATCGTTTTTCCTTCAAAATTTCTTTCTTTTTGCTTATTTTTTTATATGTTTTCATTTTCTTATTTTTTGTCCTTTTTTTTTTGCTATTTTTGTTCTATTTTATAAATTTTCTTTCCTTTTTCTTTTTTTTTTTTCATATGCTTTCATTTTTTATTTGTTTTAATTTTTTCATTGTTTTATATTTTTTATATTCTTTTTTCTTTTTTTATTTCAAATATTTTGTCTTTTCATTTTTATTCTTTTCTAGCTTTTTTTTTCAAAATTTTTTATTTTTTATTTTATTTTTGTCCTTTTTTTTGCTATTTTTGTTCTATTTTATAAATTTTCAATAAATTTTTTCCTTCAAAATTTTCTTTCTTTTTGCTTATTTTTTTCATATGCTTTCATTTTTTATTTGTTTTAATTTTTTCATGTTTTAAAATTTTTTATATTCTTTTTTTATTTCGAATCTTTTGTCTTATTATTTTTTTCACAAATTTTTTATTTCTCATTTGAATTTTTAAATTCTCATGCTTTTTTTTTTGCACTTTCATTTTTGGTTCTCATTTTTATTTTGCCTTGACTTTTCTTTTTTTTAATTTTATGTCTTTGATTTTTATATTGTTTTCTTATTATTTCTTATATGTTTTTCAAATTTTTGTATTTTTTTAAACTTATTTTTTTCATTTTGTCATTCCTTTTAATTTTTATTTAATTTTTATCTTTTTAAAATTTTAAATTTTTATTCATTAATTTTTATTTTCTTAGTTCTTAGATTTTATTTTGTTTGTTTATTTTTTACTTTATTTATCTTTTTTCTTTTGCTTTAATATTTTTTTCTTATTGTATTTTTATTTTTATTTTGGTTTATTTTTTTCTTCTTTATTTATATTTTCATAAATTTTTATAATGTTTTGGATTTGTTTATTTTTCTATCTTTTTTTCTTTTCTTTTTATTATTTGATCATTGTTGGTTATTTTGTATTGCATTTTGATAATTTTTGACTAACTTTTTTTTGTTTTAAAATTTTCTTCTTCTTTTTACTTATTTTTTCTTGTGCTTTCATATTTTTTTTGTTTTCACTTTTTTATTTGTTTTAAAATTTTCTATAAACTTTTTTTCTTTTTGTTTTATTTCATATTTTTGCCTCTTCATGTTTTCACAAATTTCTTTTTATTTCTTGTTTTTATTTTTTTGCACTTCCTTATTTTGTATTAACTTTTCCCTTTGCTAATTTTTTTATTTTTTTCTTATTACTTTTTTTTTGCTTGTATTTTCTAAACTAAATTTTTTCTACTTTGTCATTCCTTTTCAATTTTGATCTTTGATTTTTTAGATCTTTATTTCTTATTATTTGTTATATTTTTATTTTTTGTTGGTATTTTATAGACTAAAATTTTTCTATTTTGTCATTTTTTCTTCATTTTTGAAATTTTTATTTGTTTTTTTAAAAATTTTTTCATTTCCTCAATGTTTTATTTTTCTATTGTGTGCCTTTGTTTATTTTTAATTTTTTTCTTTTTTAGTATTTATTTTATTTTTGTTATTTGTGTTTTTTTATAAAAATTTTATAATGTTATGGATATTAAAATATTGTTGAATAAGACTTTGACTACATTCGAAATGGAAGGTGTTATGTGAATGTATTCTAATTAGATGTTTAATTAAAATCGTCTTGTATTTTATCTTGAAATTTGTTTTTATTTATCTTGCATTTTATCTAATTAACAAAATTATCTTGTATAATATTTATCCTTTATTTAATACAATTTCGATTATTTTACATATTACTTATGATTTTATTTATTATTTTGGATTGTATAATATTTATCTTTTATTTAAAACAATTTGTTAAGAGATAATAATTGTCGTTGTTATTTTCTTATGGAATTGTTATATCTATCACTATTTACTTCATGTATATATATTTTTACATTTTTAACGAATTAAAAATTAAAAATTCTAAATTTAAATCAGTAAATTGAAGTCAAAATATTTTGCATCTAAACTTTCAAATTCAAATTAAGTTTTAAAAAATAAATTAAAGATTAAACTTTGTAGAATTTTTTTTATTTTTTTATTTACTTCTTTTTTCTTTTCCTTTTTTTTAGCTTTTGTTTTTTTTGCTTTTTACACATTTTCTTAATTTTTCATTTATTATTTTTCTATTATTTATTATATTTTTCTTTTTTTATTTTTATTCTTTTTTTTTTACATAATACTTTCTTTCTTGTTTTCATTCTATTACTCTTTCACTGCATATTTTCCTTTTTACTTTCATTTTTTTTAGTTACTTCAATCCAATTGGTCATTTACATTATTTTCTTTTAATTAATTTTTTTTAACTCTCTTTACTTTCTATCTTTATTTTATTCATTTTTTATTTTTTCTTAAGGTTTTTCTTCTTTATTTTTTTTGGGTTTGTTTTGGCATTTCTTTGTAATTTGTGTTTTTTTCCATGCTTTCTTTTTTTGTTTTTATTTTTTATTTCATATTAACATTTTTCTTCTTTTAATTTTTTATCTTTGATTTTTTTAATCTTTATTTCTTATTATTTGTTATATTTTATATTTTATATTTGTTTTTTATAAGCTATTTTTTTTCCTATTTTGTCATTTTTTTCATTTTTTCATTTTTATTAGTTTTTGTATTTTTAAAATTTTTTCTTTTGACTCATTTTTTCTTCTCCTTACATTTTTGTTTTATTTTTTTGTTTTTGTTTATTTTTAAATTTTTTTCTCTTTTTTAGTACTTATTTTTATCTTTTTCCTTTTGCTTTAATATTTTCTCATATTTTATGTTTCCTTTTATTTTTTTATAAAAATTTTATAATGTTATGGATATTTACTTTTACTTTTTAATCTTTTATTCTTTTGGTTTGTCTAATTTTTGTTGTCATTTTTTATTTTTTTGCTATTTTCTATTCTATTTTTATAATTTTTCATTAATTGTTTTCTTTTTGTTTTAACTTATTTGTTCATTTGCTTTCAATTTTTTTGTTTTAATTTTTTTCTTTGTTCTTTTTTTCTTTTTATTTTTTATATAATTTTTATTTTTTTTCTTGCTTTTTCTTATACATTTTTTGTTCACACCTTTTTTTTTCTATCTCTTTACAGTTTTAAAATCTCAGACTTCTTTTTTTTGTGCACTTACTTTTGTTTTCATTTATATTTTATGTTGACTTTTATTTTATTTTTTATCTTTGATTTTTTTTTATCTTTTTTTCTATATTTGTTATATATTTTTTTGCTTTTGTTTTTATGTTTTATATTAAAAGTGTTTTCCATTTTATATTTGAAATTTTTATTCGTTTGTCTTTTTATATTTTTTTGATTTGATATTTTTATAATTTTCTTTTTTAGTATTTTATTTTATTTTTATGTTAATATTTTCTCTAAATTTATTTTTTATTTATATTTTAAAAAATTTTTATGAAGTTCAAAATAATTTTATTTTTATTTTGTGAATCTTTATTATTTTATTATTTTTTTGTCTTTTTTTTGCTTTTTTTTGTTCAATTTTATAATTTTTCAATAACTTTTTTCCTTCAAAATTTTCTATCTTTTTGCTTATTTTTTTCTTATGCTTTAATTTTTTTTTGTTTTAATTTTTTCGTTGTTTTAAAATTTTTATATTCTTCTTTCTTTTTTTATTTCAAATCTTTTGTGTTTTCATTTTTATTCTTTTCTTGCTTTTCTTATTTTTTTTCACAATACTTCTTTTTTTGCACAGTTCCTTTTGTTTTTATTTTATTTTTTGTCTTTGATTTTTTATATCTTTTTGTCTATATTTGTTATATATATTTTTTATTTTTCTTTGTATATTCTTAACTAAAAGATTTTTCTATTTTATATTTGAAACTTTTATTCATTTTGTCTTTTTATATTTTTTTGATTCACTAATTTTTTATTGTTTTACTTTTTTACTTATTGTTTTTATTTATTTTTTAGCATTTTAGTATTGTTTTTTATATTGATATTTTCTCTTAATTTATTTTTATTTATATTTTAAAAAAATGTTTATAAAGTTCAAATTTTTTTTTATTTTTTGAATCTTTTTTATTTTTTCATTTTATTTTTTTGTCTTTTTTTTGCTATTTTTGTTCTATAGTGTAATTTTTCAATAACATTTTTCCTTCAAAATTTTCTTTCTTTTTGCTTTTTTTTTTTTCATGTTCTTTCATTTTTTATTTGTTTTTATTTTTTCATTGTTTTAAAATTTTTGTATTCTTTTTTTCTTTCTTTTTATTTTTCTTATTTTCTCATTTCCTCATTTTTACTCATTTTTTATTTGCTTGCTATTTTTATTGTATTTTTAGATTTTTTCATTAACTTTTTTTTGTTTGTTGTAAAATTTTATGTATTTTTTTTTCTCTTTGTTTTGTTTCATATCTTTTGTATTTTCATTTTTTAATTTTTTTCTTGTTTTTCTTATATCTTTTTTTTCATAAATTTCCTTTTATTTCTTGTTTGAGTTTCTATTTTTATCTCATATTTTTTATTTTTGATTTTTTTGTATTTTCTAAACTAATTATTTTCTATTTTGTCATTCCTTTCCATTTTTTTTAGCTTTTTTTATTTTTTCATTTATTTTTTATTTTGGTTATTTTTAATCTCTTTCTTTATTTATAATTTATAAAATTTTCTATTTCAATTTTTCTTTTTTTACTTATTTGTTCATATGCTTTCATTTTTTTTGTTTTAATTTTTTCTTTGTTTTAAGATTCTTTATTCTTTATTTCTTTTTATTTTTTTATTTTTTTGGCTTTTTCTTATATCTTTTTTCACACTTCGTTTTGTTTTTATTTATCTTTTCTATTAACTTTTCTTTATTATTATTATTTATTAAGCTTTTTTTTCCTTTTGTTTTATTTCATATCTTATGAATTTTCATTTTTTATTTTTTCTTGATTTTCTTCTTTTTTGACAAATTTCTTTTTATTTCTTGTTTGCTTTTTTTAAGTCCCATGCTATTTTTTTTGAACTTCTTTTATTTTTATTTTATTTTGTATAACTATTTTCTTTTTTTCTTTTTTTATTTTTTCTTATTATTTGTTATTGTTTCTATTTTATTAACTAAATTTTTTTTTTCTATTTTGTCTTTCCCTTTCATTTTGAAAATTTTGTTCATTTCTTTGGATTGTTTTCTTTTGATTCGTTAGTTTTTTTTCATTTTCTTACTTTTTTATTTTTTATTTTGTTTATTTTTAATTTTTTTTCTTTTTTGTATTTTATTTTATCTTATTGTATTTGCCATTTATTTTTTGAAATTTTGGTTTTTTTTACTTTTTTTTCTTTTTGTTTTATTTCATGTTTTTGTCTTTTCATTTTTCATTTTTTCATTTTGTGTCTTGTTTCCTTTTTTTTCCACTTCCTTGTTTTTATTTTTATTTTGTTTTAACTTTTTACCTTTGATTTTATATTTTTTTCTTATTACTTTTTTTTGCTTGTATTTTCTAAACTAAATTTTTTTTCTATTTTGTCATCGCTATTCATTTTTGAAAATTTTATTCTATTTTTTACTATGTTTTTGTTCATTTTTAATTTATTTTCATTATTTTTTTTGTTTTTTGTTCTTGTTTTAGTACTTTATTTATCTTTTTTCTTTCGTTGTAATATTTTTCTTATTTTATTTTACCTTTTATTTTTATTTTTAATTGTGGTTACCTTTTATTTTCTGTTGTATTTATTTTTTACAAATTTTTATAATGTTTTGAAATTTTTTAATTTTTTTCTTTTCTTTTTGTTTTTCTTATTTTCACATTTCCTCATTTTTTCTCTTTTTTTATTTGTTCGCTATTTTTATTGTATTTTTATATTTTTCTCATTAACTTTTTTTATTTGTTCTAAAATTCTATGTATTTTGTTTTTTTTCTTTTTGTTTTATTTCATATCTTTAGTATTTTCATTTTTAACTTTTTTTTTGTTTTTCTTATATCTTTTTTTTTCACAAATTTGCTTTTATTTCTTGTTTGCGTTTCTATTTTTTTATCTCATATCTTTGATTTTTTTATTTTTCTTTGTATTTTCTAAATTATTTTTTTCTATTTTGTCATTCCTTTTCATTTTTTAAGTTTTTATTCATTTTTTTCTTTTTTCTTTTTGTTTATTTTTAATTGCTTTTTCTTGTTTATGTATATTGATTTTTTTAGTACTTTAATATTTTCTATTATTTTATTTTTTCATTTATTTTTATTTTAAATTTTGGTTATTTTTAGTCTCTTTTTCTATTTATATTTTATAAAATTTTGTATTTAAAATTTTCTTTTTCTTTTTACTTATTTGTTCATATTCTTTTTTTGTTTTAATTTTTTCTTTGTTTTAAGATTCTTTATTCTTTTTTTCTTGCTTTTTCTTATATCTTTTTTCACACTTCGTTTTGTTTTTATTTATATTTTGTATTAACTTTTCTTTGATTTTTGTATCCTTTTTTCTATATTTGTTTTTTTTTTTGTTTTTGTTTGTATTTTCTAAACTAAAAGTTTTTTCTATTTTGACATTCCTATTTATTTTTTAATTTTTTATTCATTTTATCTTTTTTTATTATTTTGTTGATTTGTTAATTTTTATTTTCTTACTTTTTTTTTATTTTTTCTATTTGTTTTTTTTTAAATCTTTTCTTATTTTTATTTCCTTTTTTGTTAGTATTTTATTTTATTTTTTCCTTTATATTTATTTATATTTGAAAAAGTTTTTAAAAAGTTTTGTATTTTGTATTTTTTTAATCTTTTTTCTTTTTTTTTATTTTTTATTTTCTCATTTCTTGTTCTATTTTATTATTTTTCAATAACTTTTTTTCCTACTAATTTGCCTTTCTTTTTTCTTTATGCTTTCATTTTTTTTTTTAATTTTTATTCTTTTTTTGATTTTCTTATTTTTTTTCATAAATTTCTTTTGAATATCGTGTATTTTATCTAATTAAGAAATTATCTTGTCTTTACTTATTATTTTATTTATTTTTTTGGATTGTATAATATTTATCTTTTATTTAATAAAATTTGTTAAGAGATAATAATTATCTTTGTTATTTTGTTTTGGAATTTTATTGGCTTGTATATAATAACACTAGTTTGAAATTATTATATCCATCATTATTTACTTCATGTATCTGTATTTTTACATTGTTCAATTTTTTTTGGCTTTTATTATAATTATTAGTTTTGTTAATCATACGGCATGGCCTACAGCTTGTTAGATGATTCATTTTTTAATAAAGCTTTTGAATATTTTAATTTTCAAACATGTCTTGGATTGTAATATTGTTTATGCTATCTTTGTTTCTTAGAATAATTTGTTTGTAGAGAAAAAAAAAAACTCCAGGGAAATTTTTTTATTTTGAATTTGAATGAAACTTACAAAAAAAATTTAGAAGGCTCAAAATTTAAATTACTTCTTCAATAGATATTGTGCTAAGTTAAACTCAATTATGACTTTTAGTTTTAAAAATTAAAATATTCAAATTAAAATTACTTTTTCAATTAGATATTTTTTAAATTAAATTCAATTATAACTTTTAATTTTAAAAATTAAAAATTCTAAATTTAAAGCAATAAAGTCAAATCAAAATATTTTGCATTTAAGCTTTAAAATTCAAATTAAGTTTTAAAACATAAATTAAATTTTGAGCAATCTAAAATTTTTTTATTTCTTTATTTTCTTTTTCCTTTTTGTTTTTTAGCTTTTTTTTTTACTTTTTATTTTCATTCTTTTTTTTTTTTTTCATTCTATTCCTCTTTTCCTAAATATTCTCCTTTTTACTTTGATTATTTTTGTTACTTCCATTTAATTTGTCATTTATTTTATTTTCTATTAATTTTTTCTTTCTTTTCATATCCTTTTTTTTTAATTTTTATTTCTTATTAAGGCTTTTCTTCTTTATTTTTGTAATTTTTTTGTGGCATTCTGTCTAATTTTTGTTTTTTATTTTGCATTAACTTTTTTAATTTTTTATCTTTGGTTTTTTTTTATATTTTTTCTTGTTATTTGTTATATTTTTTAGTTTTTGTTTGTATTTATAAACTAAATTTTTTCTATTTTATCATTCCTTTTCATTTTTGGAATTTTTAATCATTTTTTTTGTCTTTTTTACTTTTTTTCTTTTGATTCATTATTTTTTCATGGTGATTTTAATTTTTAATTATTTTATTCTTTTTTTAATACTTTAATTATTTTTAATTTATATTTTATAATTTTTATGTTGTTTTGGATACTTTATTTTTTAATCTTTCTTTTCTTTTGGTTTTCATTATTTTCTCATTTTCTCACTTTTTTGCTATCTTTTATCTTTTGCTTTAATATTTTCGTTTATTATATTTTGCTATTATTTTTAAGTTTAAATTTTTTTATTTATATTTTATAAAATTTTTATATTGTTCTGGATACTTTATTTTTTAATCTTTCTTTTTTTTTTGGTTTTCATTATTTTCTCATTTTCTCACTTTTTTGCTATTTTCATAATTTTTGTTTAACTCTTTTTTTCTTGTTAAATTTTTTCTTTTTACTTTATGCATTCGTAAGTTTTTTTTTTTGTTTTAAAATTCTTTGCTTATTTTATTTTATTTCATATCTTTTGTATTTTTTTTGTTGCTTTTTTTATATCTTTTTTTCTCACTTTTTTCTTTTGTTTCTATTTTTTTTTGCATTAAAATTTTTTAATTTTTATATCTATTTTTCTTAATATTTGTTATCTTTTTTCATTTTTGTTTGTATTTTCTAAACTAAATTTTTTTTCTATTTTATCATTCCTTATCATTTTATTCAATTTTATCTTTTTATTTGTTTTTTATTTTTGTTTATTTTTAATTGCTTTTTTAATTGATTTTTTTGTTTTGTACTTTATTTTATTTTCTCTTCTTTATTTATTTATTTTGGTTTTTCTATTTTTTATTTTTATTTGCTATTCAAATTTTGTAATTTTGCAATAATTTTTTTTCATTATAATTTTTCTTGCCTATTACTTAAATTTTTGTATGCTTTTTAATTTTTTTTGTTTTGAAATTATTTATATTCTTGTTTTTTTCATTTATTTCATATCTTTTGTATTTTCATTTATTATTATTTTCTTACTTTTCCTATTTTTTCTCATAAATTTAATTTTTATTTCTTATTTGCATTTTTAAAATCTCATACTTTTTTTTGCACTTATCAGATTTTTATATTTATTTTATTTTTAATTTTTTTTATTATTTCTTATAGTTTTTGGCTTTTGTTTGTTTTTAAACTAATTTTTTTTTGATTTTGTCATGCCTTTTCATATTTGAAAAATTTTTTATTTTTTACTTTTGATTCGTTAATTTTTGATTTTGTGTTTTTCTATATTTTTCTTTTGGTACTTTATTTTTATTCTTATTTTGTTTTCCATTTTGGTCTTTTTATTTGATCATTTTTTGTAATTCTTTTGTTATTATTGCATTCTCAATGTCTTTGTTGACTTTTTTTTATTTTTTATTGTATATTCATAATTTTTCACTAACTTTTTTTCCTTTTACTTATTTTTTCATGTGCTTTCATAATTTTATATTTTTTTATTTATTTTAAAATTTGTTGTATTTGTTTTTTTTTTCTTTTTGTTTTATTTCACATCTTTTGCATCTTTTTTTTCCCAAATTTTTTTATTATTTTTTTTCATTTTTAGAATCTCATACTTTTTTTTTTGCACTTCCTTCTTTTGTTTTTATTTTTTGTTTTGTCGTCACTTTTTCTTTTTGCTAATTTTTTAATCTTTGGCTTACTATTTTTTCTTATTATTTTTTCCTTCTTTTTGTATTTTTAATCTAATTTTTTTCTATTTTGTCATTGTTTTTTCTTTTAAAAATATTTATTCATTTTTTCTAGTTTTCTTCCCTTTTCCTATTTTTTAGACATTATTTTTTCTTATTTTCTTATTTGGGTTATTTTTTATTTCTTTATTTCTATTATATGAATTTATAATTATATTTATAATGTTTGGATTTTTTTTTAATTTTTCTTTTTTATTACTTTTTCTTATTTTCTCATTTTTTGTCTTTTTTATTTTTTTATTTTCTATTGTATTTTTATAATTTCTCATTAACATTTTTTTCTTTTAGTTTTTTCTTTTCTTTTTACTTATTTTATTTTTTTGTTTGCTTTAATATTTTTAGTATTTTTTTTTCTTTTTGAGTTATTTCATATCTTTTATATTTTCATTTTTAATTTATTTAATTTGTTTTCTTTTTTTTAACAAAATTTTTGTATTTCTTGTTTGCATTTTAAGAAGCTCATACCTTTTTTTTTTGTGTACTTCCATCTTTTGTTTTGATTTTTATTTTTATTTTGCATTCAGTTTTTTCCTTTGTTAATATTTTTTCTTTGATTTTTTATTTTTTTCTTATTATTTTTAATATTATTTTGGTTTTGTTTGTATTTTCTAAACTAATTTTTAGTGTTTTGTTTTATTCTTTAGTTTTTTTTTTATTTAATGCATTATTTTATCTTTTTTGTTACTTTAATATTTTTTATTTTGTTTTGCCTTATATTTTTTATTTCCTTTTTATTTATATGTTATAAATTTTTATAACATTCTGTATTTTTTATTTTTGAATTTTTTTCTTCTCTTGTGGTTTTTATTATTTATTATTTTTAATTTTTCATTAACTTTTGTTCCTTTTGGATTTTTCTTTTTCTTTTAACTTATTTCATTTTTCCCTTTTAATTTTTTATTTCTTGTTTGCCTTTTAGGATCTCATACTTTTTTTCTTTTGATTTTTAGTTTTTAATTATTTATAAAATTTTTTCATTTTTGTTTGGACAACACTAAATTTTTTTCTATTTTCTCATTCCTTTTCATTTTTGAAATTTTCATTCATTTTTAAAATTTTTTATCTTTTTCTTTTTGATATTTCTTTTCATTTTCTTCCATTTTTATATTTTTATTTTCTATTTTTGTTTATTCTTCTTAATTTATAATGTCTTGCATTTTTACTTTTCTTTTGGTTTATTATCAATTGTCTTTTTTTTGCTATTTTCTATTTTTTTCTTTTGATTTGTTATTTTCCATTTCCTTTCCTTTCTATTTTGTGTTTTTATTTATTATTAATTCTTTTCTTACTTTTATTCAAAAACAAATAAAATAACGAAAACATTATAAAAATTTTATAAATTATAAAAAAGGAAATAAAAAGTAAAAATAAAATAAAAAATATTAAAGTGAAAGAAAAATATAAAATAAATGAATGAAATAAAAATAAAAAATTTTGAACTTTATAAAAATTTTTTAAAATATAAATAAAAAATAAATTAAGAGAAAATATTAATATTAAAGATAAAATTAAATAAAAAACTAAGAAAAGAAAAACAAAAAGTAAGAAAAGAAAAAATTAGTGAATCAAAAAAATGTAAAAGACAAAATGAATAAAAATTTTAAATATAAAATAGATAAAAAAGATATAAAAAATCAAAGTTAACAAATAAAATAAAAGTTAATAGAAAATATAAATAAAAACAAAAGGAAGTGCGCAAAAAAAGAAGAAATAAAAAAACGTGTGAACAAAAAAGAAAGAAGAAAAAGCAAAAAAAATAAAAAATGAAAATGCAAAATATATGAAATAAAATAACAAGAAAAAAGGAATAGAGAATTTTAAAACAAAGAAAAAAATTAAAACAAAAAAATGAAAGTAAATGAACAAATAAGTTAAAAGAAAAAAAGAAATAATGAAAAATTATAAAAATAGAATAGAGAAAAATAAAAAAAAATGACAACAAAAATGAGAAAAACCAAAAGAATAATAGAATAAAGAATAAAGTAAATATCCATAACATTATTTTATTTTTATAAAAAATAAAAGGAAAAACAAAATAAGAGAAAATATTAAAGCAAGTGAAAAAAGATAAAATAAGTTCTAAAAAGGAGAAAGTAAAAATAAACAAAAATCCAATATAGAAAAAAAAAAAGTAAGGAAATGAAGAAATAATGAGTCAAAAGAAAAAATGACAAAATAGAAAAAAGTTTAGTTTATAAAATACAAACAAAAAATAACAAATAAAACAAATAATAAGAAATAATGATTTAAAAAATCAAAGATAAAAAATTAAAAGAAGAGAAAAGTTAGTACAAAATAAAAAATAAAAACAAAAGAAGGAAGTGTGGAAAAAAATCACAAATTAGAAAAAAAAATGCCAAAAAACCCCAAAAAAAGAAGAAAAACCTTAAGAAAAAGTAAAAAATGAGAAAAATAAAGATAGAAAGAAAAGAGAGTACAAAAAGAAAAAAAACTAATAAAAAATAATGTAAATGACTAATTAGATTAAAGTAACAAAAAAGAAAATCAAAATAAAAAGGAAAATATGTAATGAAAGAGTAATAGAATGAAAACAAGAAAGAAAGTATTCTGTAAAACAAATAAAAAAGGAATGAAAATAAAAAAAAGAGAAATAACGAACGAAAAGTTAAGAAAATGCATAAAAAGTTAAAAAAAGGAAAAGAAAAAGGAAGAAAATAAAGAAATAAAAAAATTCTATGAAGTTCAATCTTTAATTTATGTTTTAAAACTTAATTTGAATTTGAAAGTTTAGATGCAAAATATTTTGATTTGAATTTATTATTTTAAATTTGGAATTTTTAATTTTTAAACAGTTAAAAATATAAAAATATAGATAAATGAAGTAAATAGTGATAGATATAACAATTCCAAGCTAGTGTTATTATATATAAGCCAATAAAATTCCAAAAGAAAATAACAAAGACAATTATTATCTCTTAACAAATTGTATTAAAAAAAAGATAAATATTATACATTTCAAAATAATAAATAAAATAATAAGTAATAAAAAACTAATCCAAATTGTATTAAATAAAAGATAAAATGTTATGCAAGATAATTTTGTTAATTAGATAAATTACACGACAAATAAAAATAAATTTCAAGACAAAATACAAGATGATCTTAATTAGATATCTAATCAGTATACATGTATATAACACCTTCCATTTCTAAGGAAGCCAAAGTCTCATTTAACAATGTTTTAATATCTATAACATTATAAAATTTTTATCAAAAAAGGAAAAATAGAATAAGAGAAAATATTAAAGAAAAAGGAAAAATAAGTACTAAAAAAGAGAAAAAAAAATAAACAAAAGCACAAAATAAAAAAAATAAAAAAGTGAGGAAATGAAAAAATAACAAATTAAAAGAAAAAAATAGAAAAAAATTAGATTATAAAGTACGAACAAAAAATAAAAAATAAAGGTACGAAAAATCAAAGATAAAAAACTAAAAGAAGATAAAAAATTAAAAAGGATGACAGAATAGAAAAAAATTTAGTTGAGAAAACACAACAAAAAAAAGTAATAAGAAAAAAATAAAAAAAATTAATAAAGGGAAAAAGTTATTACAAAATAAAAATAAAAACAAAACAATGAAGTGCAAAAAAAAAAAAAAAATGGAAACAAGAAATAAAAAAGAAATTTGAGAAAAAAATGAAGAGGCAAAAATATGAAATAAAACAAAAAGAAAAAAGTTTATAGAAAATTTTAAAACAAAGAAAAAAGTGAAAACAAAAAAAAAATGAAAGCACATGAAAAAGTAAGCAAAAAAAAAGAAGAAAAAATTGAAAGGAGAGAAAGTTAATGAAAAATTATAAAAATGCAATAGAAAATAACCAATAATGATAAAATAAAAAAAGAAAAGAAAAAAGTTAGAAAAATAAAAAATTCAAAAACATTATAAAAATTTATGAAAATATAAATAAAGAAAAAAATTAAACCAAAATAAAAAAGATAAAAAGCACAAGAAAAGAAGAAAATAAAAAATAAATAAAAATACAATAAAAATATAAAAGTAAGAAAATAAAAAAAGACAAAAATTGAATAAAAATTTCAAAAATGAAATGGAATGAAGAAATAAAAAAAATTAGTTCAAAAAATACAAAAATTTGAAAAACATATAAGACATATTAAGAAAACAATATAAAAAGTCAAAGATAAAAAATTAAAAAAAAGAAAAGTTAATGCGAAATAAAAATGAAAACCAGAGGAGAAAATGGAAAAAAATGTGTGAGAATTTAAAAACGCAAATAACAAAAGCAAGAAAAGAATAAAATGAAAATACAAAAGATTTGGAATAAAAAATGGAAAAAGAAATATAAAAAATTTTAAAACAATGAAAAAATTAAAACAAATAAAAATGAAAGCATATGAAAAAAACGCAAAAAGAAAGAAAAAAGTTGTTGAAAAATTACAAAATAGAACAAAAAAGAGTAAAAAAAAGATAAAAAAAATAAGAAAATGAAAAATAAAAAAGATTCAAAAAATGAAAAAATAAATCAAGAGAAAACATGAATATAAAGAAAAAATTAAATAAATACCAAAAAAGGGAAAAAATAAAAAAAACATAAACAAAAAATAAAAAGTAAGAAAATAAAAAATTAGCAAATCAAAAAAATATAAAAAGACAAAATGAATAAAAGTTTGAAATATAAAATAGAAAAAACTTTTAGTTTAAAGAAAGAAAAACAAAAACAAGAAAAAGATATAAAAAATCAAAGATAAAAAATAAAATAAAAGTTAATAAAAAATATAAATAAAAACAAAAAGTAGTGCATAAAAAAAGAAGTTTGAGGTTGTAAAATTGTAAAGAAGAAATAAAAAAATAAAAAAAATAAAAAAATGAAAGATGAACAAAAATACAATAAAAATGTAAAAAGTAAGAAAATAAAAAAGGCAAAAATTGAATAAAAACTTAAAAAATGAAAAAAAAATAGTTCAAAAAATACAAAAAATTGAAAAACATATAAGACATAATGAGAAAATAATATAAAAAGTCAAAGGCAAAAAATTAAAAAAAAGAAAAGTTAATTCAAAATAAAAATGAAAACCAAAGGATAAAATGCAAAAAAAAAAGTATGAGAATTTAAAAACGCAAATAAGAAGTGAAAGGAAATTCGTGAAAAAAAAAAGAAAAGATTTGGAATAAAAAAAGCGTAAAGAAATATAAATAATTTTAAAATATTGAAAGAATTAAAACAAATAAAAATGAAAGCATATGAAAAAAAAGGCAAAAAGAAAGAAAATTTTGAAGGAAAAAAGTTATTGAAAATTTATAAAATAGAACAAAAAATAGCAAAAAAAATAGACAAAAAAAAAGAAAATGAAAAAATAAAAAATTTTGAACTTTAGAAAATTTTTTTTAAAATATAAATAAAAAATAAATGAAAAGATAAATTAAGAGAAAATATTAATATAAAAGAAAAAATTAAATAAAATACCAAAAAAGGAAAAAATAAAAATAAACAAAAACAAAAAGTAACAAAGGAAGAAAATAAAAATTTACGAATCAAAACAATATAAAAAAACAAAATGAATAAAAATTTCAAATATAAAATGGAAAAAACTTTTAGTTTAGAATGCACAAAGAAAAACAAAAAAATATATATAACAAATAGAGGAAAAAGATATAAAATATGAGAGATGAAAAATAAAATAAAAGTTAATAAAAAATAAAAATAAACAAAAAGTATTTACACAAAAAAAGAAGTTTGAGGTTTCAAAATTATAAAGAAGAAATAAAAAAAATGCGAACAAAAAGATTTAAGAAAAAGGAAGAAAAAATAAAAAATGAAAATAGAAAATATATAAAATAAAATTTGAGAAAAAATGAGAAAAAGAAGAAAAAAATAAAAAATGAAGAGGCAAAAATATGAAATAAAACAAAAAGAAAAAAATTTATAGAAAATTTTAAAACAAAGAAAAAGTGAACAAAAAAAAATGAAAGCACATAAAAAAAAGAAAAAAAATTTGAAAGGAGAAAAAGCTAATGAAAAATTATAAAAATGCAATAAAAAATAACAAAGAATGATAAAATTAAAAAAGAAAAGAAAAAAAGATAGAAAAATAAAAAATTTCAAAATTTAATAAAAATTTATGAACTATAAAAAAAGAAAGAAATAAAAAAATAAATTGAAATAAAAAATAAAAATAAAATAAGAAAGAAAATCAAAGCAAAAGAAAAACGATAAATAAAGCACAAAAAAACAAAAAAAACAAAAATGCAACAAAAAATATAAATAGTAAGAAAATAAAAAAGGACAAAAATTGAAGAAAAATTTCAAAAATGAAATGGAATGACAAAATGAAAAGAAAAGTAGTTTAAAAAGGATAAAAAATTGAAAAACATATAAGACCTAATAATAAAACAATATAAAAAGTCAGACAAAAAATAAAAAAGAGAAAAGTTAATGCAAAATAAAAAAAGATGAGAATTTAAAAACGCAAATAAGAAATGAAAGGAAATTTGTGAAAAAAAAATAAGAAAAGCAAGAAAAGAATAAAAATGAAAAGACAAAAGATTTGGAATACAAAATAGAAAAATAACGAAAAAATTAAAACAAGTAAAAATGAAAGCATATGAAAAAAAAGCAAAAAGAAAGAAAATTTTGAAGGGAAAAAGTTATTAAAAAATTACAAAGTAGAACAAAAATAGCAAAAAAAAAAGAAAATAAAAAAATAAAAAAGATTCAAAAAATAAAAATAAAAAATTTTGAACTTTATAAAATTTTTTTAAAATATAAATAAAAATAAATGGAAAAATAAATTAAGATAAAATATTAATATAGAAGAAAAAAGTAAATAAAATACCAAAAAAAGCAAAAATTAAAAAAGTATGAAATTAAAAAATTAGTGAATAAAAAAATATAAAAGACAAAATGAATAAAAATTTTAAATACAAAATAGAAAAAACTTTTAGTTCAGAATATACAAAGAAAAAAATATATAACAAATAGAAGAAAAAGATATAAAAAATCAAAGATAAAAAATAAAATAAAAGTTAAAAAAAATATAAGTAAAAACAAAATAAAGTGCACAAAAAAGTCTAATAATTTTAAAATGCAAATAAGAAATGAAAGGAAATTTGTGAAAAAAATAAAAAAAGCAAGAAAAGAATAAAAAAGAAAAAAGAAATATAAAAAATTTTAAAACAACGAAAAAATTAAAACAAGTAAAACTGAAAGCATATGAAAAAAAAAGCAAAAAGAAAGAAAATTTTGAAGGGAAAAAGTCATTGAAAAATTAAAACATTGAACAAAAAAAATGAAAATGAAAAAATAAAAAAGATTCAAAAAATAAAAATAAAAAATTTGAAATTTTATAAAAGTTTTTAAAAATATAAATAAAAAACAAATAAAAAATAGTAATATAAAAGAAAAAATTAAATAAAATACCAAAAATGGAAAAAAAAGTAAGAAAATAAAAAATTAGCAAATCAAAAAATATAAAAAGACAAAATGTATAAAAATTTGAAATATAAAATAGAAAAAATTTTTGTTTAAAGAAAAAAATAAAAAATACAAGAAAAAGATATAAAAAATCAAAAATAAAAAATAAAATAAAAGTTAATAAAAAATATAAATAAAAACAAAAGGAAGTGCACAAAAAAAAAGTTTGAGGTTTTAAAATTGTAAAGAAGAAATAAAAAAAAGTGTGAACAAAAAGATATAAGAAAAAGCAAGAAAAAAATAAAAAAGCAAAATATATAAAATAAAATAAAAGAAAATAAAAAGAAAAAAATAGAGAATTGTAATAGAAAGAAAAAAATTCCAACAAAAAAAATGAAAGTAAATCAACAAATAAGTTAAAAGAAAAAGAAAAAAAGGATTAATGAAAAATTATAAAAATAGAATAAAAAATAGCAAAAAACACAAAATGAAAAAAAAATGAGAAAAACCAAAAGAATAATAGATTAAAAAATAAAGTAAATATCCATAACATTACAAAAGTTAAAAATAAAAAATAAAAGAAAAAATAAAATAAGAGAAAATAATAAAGCAAAAGAAAAATGATAAAAGAAGTACTAAAAATAAAAAAAAACACAAAATAGAAAAAACAAAAAAGTAAGGAAATGAATAAATAACGAGTCAAAAGAAAAAATTAACAAAATAGAAAAAATGACAAAATAGAGAAAAGTTTAGTTTATAAAATATAAACAAAAAATAACAAATAATAAGAAAAAAAATTTAAAAAATCAAAGATAAAAAATTAAAAGAAGGGAAAAGTTAATACAAAAAGAAAAAATAAAAACAAAAGAAGGAAGTGTAAAACAAAAATCACAAAATTAGAAAAAAAAGCCAAGAAAACCAAAAAAAAAAGAAGAAAAACGTTAAGAGAAAATAAAAAATGAGAAAAACAACGATAGAAAGTAAAGAGAGTGCAAAAAGAAAAACATTAATAGAAAATAATGTAAATGACCAATTAGATTGAAGTAACAAAAAAGAAAATCAAAGTAAAAGGAAAGTAAGTAATGAAAGAGTAATAGAAAGAAAACAAAAAAGAAAACATTATGTAAAAAGAAAAAAAAAAGGAATGAAAAATTAAGAAAATGCATAAAAAGTAAAAAACAAAAAAAACAAAAAAAAGTTAAAGAAAGGAAAAGAAAAAGGAAGTAAATAAAGAAATAAAAAAATTCTACAAAATTTAATCTTTAATTTATGTTTAAAACTTAATTTGAATTCGAAAGTTTAGATGCAAAATATTTTGATTTGAATTTATTGATTTAAATTTAGAATTTTTAATTTTTAAATCGTTAAAAACGTAAAAAATTGGATACAAGAAGTAAATAGTGATAGATATAACAATTCCAAACTAGTGTTATTATATATAAGCCAAAAAAATTCCAAAAGAAAATAACAAAGATAATTATTATCTCTTAACAAATTGTATTAAATAAAAGATAAAAATTACACAATCCAAAATAATAAATAAAATAATAAGTAGTAAAAAAATAATCCAAATTAAATTAAATAAAAGATAAAATATTATACAAGATAATTTTGTTAATTAGATAAATTACACGACAAATAAAAACAAATTTCAAGATAAAATACAAGATGATCTTTATTGGATATCTAATTAGTATACATGCACATAACTCCTTCCATTTCTAATGAAGCCAAAGTCTCATTCAACAATGTTTTAATATCTATAACATTATAAAATTTTTATAAAAAAAGCAAAAAAAAAAAGGAAAAATAAAATAAGAGAAAATTTAAAGCAAAAGGAAAAAAAAATAAGTACTAAAAAAGAGAAAAAAATTAAAAATAAACAAAAGCACAAAATAGAAAAAATGAAAAAGTAAGGAAATGAAAAAATAATGAGTCAAAAGAAAAAAATTAGAAAAAATGGCAAAATAGAAAAAAAATAGTTTATAAAATATGAACAAAAAATAAAAAAAATAACAAATGAAAAATAAAATATTATACAAGATAATTTTGTTAATTAGATAAATTACAAGATGATCTTAACTAGATATCTAATTAGCATACATGCACATAACACCTTCCATTTCTAATAAAGTCAAAGTCTCATTGAACAATGTTTTAATATCTATAACATTATAAAATTTTTATAAAAAAACAAAGTAAAAGGAAAAAGAAAAAAAAATTAAAAATAAACAAAAGCACAAAATAGAAAAAAATAAAAAAGTAAGGAAATGAAAAAATAACGAGTCAAAAGAAAAAAATTAGGAAAATAAAAAAAGTAATAAAAATTTCAAAAATACGAAATAGAAAAAAATTAGTTTATAAAATTTCAAAAATGAAGAAAAAATGACAAAATAGAAAAAAATTAGTTTATAAAATACGAACAAAAACTAAAAAAAATATAACAAACAATAAGAAATAATGGTATAAAAAATCAAAGATAAAAAATGAAAAGGGATTACAAAATAGAAAAAATTAATTTAGAAAACATAAGGAAAAAAAGTAATAAGAAAAAAAAGATCAAAGATAAAAAAAATTAACAAAGGGAAAAAGTTAATACAAAATAAAAATAAAAATAAAAACAAGACAAGGCAGTGCAAAAAAAAAGTTAAAACAAGAAAAAAATAAAAAATGAAGAGTCAAAATTATGAAATAAAACAAAAAGAAAAAAAGTTTATAGAATATTTAAAAAAAAAGAAAAAAGTGAAAACAAAAACGTTATAAAATTTTTATAAAAAAACAAAGTAAAAGGAAAAAGAAAAAAAGTATTAAAAAAGAAAAAAAATTAAAAATAATCAAAAGCACAAAATAGAAAAAATAAAAAAGTAAGGAAATGAAAAAATAACGAGTCAAAAGAAAAAAAATAGAAAAATAAAAAAAGTAATAAAAATTTCAAAAATGAAGAAAAAATGACAAAATAGAAAAAAATTAGTTTATAAAATACGAACAAAAACTAAAAAAAATATAACAAACAATAAGAAATAATGGTATAAAAAATCAAAGATAAAAAATGAAAAGGGATTACAAAATAGAAAAAATTAATTTAGAAAACATAAGGAAAAAAAGTAATAAGAAAAAAAAGATCAAAGATAAAAAAAATTAACAAAGGGAAAAAGTTAATACAAAATAAAAGTAAAAATAAAAAACAAGACAAGGCAGTGCAAAAAAAAAGTTAAAACAAGAAAAAAATAAAAAATGAAGAGTCAAAATTATGAAATAAAACAAAAAGAAAAAAAGTTTATTGAATATTTTAAAACAAAGAAAAAAGTGAAAACAAAAACGTTATAAAATTTTTATAAAAAAACCAAGTAAAAGGAAAAATAAAAAAAAATTAAAAATAAACAAAAGCACAAAATAGAAAAAATAAAAAAGTAAGGAAATGAAAAAATAACAAGTCAAAAGAAAAAAATTAGAAAAATAAAAAAAGTAATAAAAATTTCAAAAATGAAGAAAAAATGACAAAATAGAAAAAATTAGTTTATAAAATACGATCAAAAACTAAAAAAAATATAACAAACAATAAGAAATAATGGTATAAAAAATCAAAGATAAAAAATGAAAAAGGGATTACAAAATAGAAAAAATTAATTTAGAAAACATAAGGAAAAAAAGTAATAAGAAAAAAAAGATCAAAGATAAAAAAAATTAACAAAGGGAAAAAGTTAATACAAAATAAAAATAAAAATAAAAATAAAAACAAGACAAGGCAATGCAAAAAAAAAGTTAAAACAAGAAAAAAATAAAAAATGAAGAGTCAAAATTATGAAATAAAACAAAAAGAAAAAAGTGAAAACAAAAAAAATATGAAAGCACACAAAAAAAAAGAAAAAAAATTTGAAAGGAGAAAAAGTTAAAGAAAAATTATCAAAATGCAATAGAAAAGAACCAACAATGATAAAATAAAAAAAACAAAATAAAAAAATAAAAGATGAAAAAATACAATAAAAATATAAAAAGTAAGAAAATAAAAAAGACAAAAATTGAATAAAAACTTCAAAAATGAAATGGAATGACAAAATGAGAAAAAAATAGTTCAAAAAATACGAAAAATTGAAAAACATATTATAATAAAATAATATGTAGTAAAAAAATAATCCAAATTGAATTAAATAAAAGATAAAATATTATACAAGATAATTTTGTTAATTAGATAAATTACACGACAAATAAAAACAAATTTCAAGATAAAATACAAGATGATCTTAATTAGATATCTAATTAGTATGCATGCACATAACTCCTTCCATTTCTAATGAAACATAGAACAAAAAAAATGAAAATGAAAAAATAAAAAGATTCAAAAAATAAAAATAAAAAATTTTAAAATTTATAAAATTTATAAAATTTTTTAAAAATATAAATAAAAACAAATAAAAAATAGTAATATAAAAGAAAAAATTAAATAAAATACCAAAAATGGAAAAAAATAAAAAAGTAAGAAAATAAAAAATTAGCAAATCAAAAAAAATATAAAAAGACAAAATGAATAATAATTTGAAATATAAAATAGAAAAAACTTTTAGTTTAAAGAAAAAAAATAACAAATACAAGAAAAAGATATAAAAAATCACAGATAAAAAATAAAATAAAAGTTAATAAAAAATATAAATAAAAACAAAAGGAAGTGCACAAAAAAAGAAGTTTGAGGTTTTACAATTGTAAAGAAGAAATAAAAAAAAGTGTGAACAAAAAGATATGAGAAAAAGCAAGAAAAAAATAAAAAAACAAAATATATAAAATAAAAAGAAAAAAATTAAAACAAAAAAAATGAAAGTAAATCAACAAATAAGTTAAAAGAAAAAGAAAAAAAAAAGGATTAATGAAAAATTATAAAAATAGAATAAAAAATAGCAAAAAACAAAAAATGAAAACAAAAATGAGAAAAACCAAAAGAATAATAGATTAAAAAATAAAGTAAATATCCATAACATTACAAAAGTTTTATAAAAATAACAAAAGTTAAAAATAAAAAATAAAAGGAAAAATAAAATAAGAGAAAATAATAAAGCAAAAGGAAAATGATAAAATAAGTACTAAAAAACAAAAAAGTAAGGAAATGAAAAAATAACGAGTCAAAAGAAAAAATTAAAAAATAGAAACTATTAAAAATGGAAAAAATGACAAAATAGAGAAAAGTTTAGTTTATAAAATATAAACAAAAAATAACAAATAATTAGAAAAAAAGATTTAAAAAATCAAAAATTAAAAATTAAAAGAAGGGAAAAGTTAATACAAAAAGAAAAAATAGAACAAGAAAAAAAGTTAAAACAAGAAAAAAATAAAAAATGAAGAGTCAAAATTATGAAATAGAACAAAAAGAAAAAAGTTTATAGAATATTTTAAAACAAAGAAAAAAGTGAAAACAAAAAAAAAAATGAAAGCACATGAAAAAATAAGTAAAAAAAAGAAAAAAAATTTGAAAGGAGAAAAAGTTAAAGAAAAATTATAAAAATGCAATAGAAAAGAACCAACAATGATAAAATAAAAAAATAAAAGATGAAAAAAATACAATAAAAATATAAAAAGTAAGAAAATAAAAAAGACAAAAATTGAATAAAAACTTCAAAAATGAAATGGAATGACAAAATGAAAAAAAATAGTTCAAAAAATACAAAAAATTGAAAAACATATAAGACATAATGAGAAAATAATATAAAAAGTCAAAGGTAAAAAATTAAAAAAGAGAAAATTTAATTCAAAGTAAAAATGAAAACCAAAGGAGAAAATGCAAAAAAAAAAAAGTATCAGAATTTAAAAACGGAAATAAGAAGTGAAAGGAAATTTGTGAAAAAAAAAAAGAAAAGATTTGGAATAAAAAAAGCGTAAAGAAATATAAATAATTTTAAAACATTGAAAGAATTAAAACAAATAAAAATGAAAGCATATGAAAAAAAGGCAAAAAGAAAGAAAATTTCGAAGGGAAAAAGTTATTGAAAATTTATAAAATAGAACAAAAAATAGCAAAAAAAATAGACAAAAAATAAGAAATTGAAAAAATAAAAAATTTTAAACTTTATAAAATTTTTTTAAAATATAAATAAAAAATAAATGAAAAAATAAATTAAGAGAAAATATTAATATAAAAGAAAAAATTAAATAAAATACCAAAAAAGGAAAAAATAAACAAAAACAAAAACAAAATGTAACAAAGCAAGAAAATAAAAAATTTACGAATCAAAAAAATATAAAAGGACAAAATGAATAAAAATTTCAAATACAAAATGGAAAAAACTTTTAGTTTAGAATGTAGAAAGAAAAACAAAAAAAAATATATAACAAATAAAGGAAAAAGATATAAAATATGAAAGATGAAAAATAAAATAAAAGTTAATAAAAAATACAAATAAAAATAAAAGAATGTGCACAAAAAAAGAAGTTTGAGGTTTTAAAATTATAAAGAAGAAATAAAAAAAAGTGCGAACAAAAAGATTCAAGAAAAAGCAAGAAAAATATATAAAATATATAAAATAAAATTTGAGAAAAAATGAGAAAAAGAAGAAAAAAGATAAAAAAAAATGAAGAGGCAAAAATATGAAATAAAACAAAAAGAAAAAAATTTATAGAAAATTTTAAGCATAGAAAAAAGTGAACAAAAAAAAAAATGAAAGCACATAAAAAAAAGAAGAAAAATTTGAAAGGAGAAAAAGTTAATGAAAAAATATAAAATAAAAAAAGAAAAGAAAAAAAGATAAAAAAATAAAAAATTTCAAAACTTAATAAAAATTTATGAAACTATAAAAAAAGGAAGAAATAAAAAATAAAAATAAAATAAGAAAAAAAATTAAAGCAAAAGAAAAAAGATAAATAAAGCACAAAAAAATAAAAATACAACAAAAAATATAAAAAGTAAGAAAATAAAAAAGGACAAAAATTGAAGAAAATTTTCAAAAATGAAATGGAATGACAAAATGAAAAAAAAAATAGTTTAAAAAGGACAAAAAGTTGAAAAACATATAAGACCTAATAATAAAACAATATAAAAATTCAGGCAAAAAATTAAAAAAGAGAAAAGTTAAAGCAAAATAAAAAAAAGTATGAGAATTTAAAAACGTAAATAAGAAATGAAAGGAAATTTGTGAAAAAAAAAAAGAGCAAGAAAAGAATAAAAATAAAAAGACAACAGATTTGGAATAAAAAACAGAAAAATAAAATTTTTTAAAATAACGAAAAAATTAAAACAAGTAAAAATGAAAGCATATGAAAAAAAAGCAAAAAGAAGGAAAATTTTGAGGGAAAAAAGTTATTAAAAAATTACAAAGTAGGACAAAAATAGCAAAAAAAATAAAAAAGATTCAAAAAATAAAAATAAAAAATTTTGAACTTTATAAAAAATTTTTAAAATATAAATAAAAATAAATGGAAAAATAAATTAAGATAAAATATTAATATAGAAGAAAAAATTAAATAAAATACCAAAAAAGCAAAAAATAAAAAAGTAAGATATTAAAAAATTAGCGAATAAAAAAATATAAAAGACAAAATGAATAAAAATTTCAAATACAAAATAGAAAAAACTTTTAGTTCAGAATATACAAAGAAAACAATAATAAATAAAATAATAAGTAGTAAAAAAATAATCCAAATTGAATTAAATAAAAGATAAAATTTGATACAAGACAATTTTGTTAATTAGATAAATTACACGACAAGTAAAAACAAATTTCAAGATAAAATACAAGATGATCTTATTAGATATCTAATTAGTATACATGCACATAACTCATTCCATTTCTAAAGAAGCCAAAGTCTCATTCAACAATGTTTTAATATCTATAACATTATAAAATTTTTATAAAAAAGGCAAAAAAAATAAAACAAGAGAAAATTTAAAGCAAAAGGAAAAAGAAAAAAATAAGTACTAAAAAAGAGAAAAAAATTAAAAATAAACAAAAGCACAAAATAGAAAAAATAAAAAAGTAAGGAAATGAAAAAATAATGTGTCAAAAGAAAAAAAAATTAGTTTATAAAATATGAACAAAAAATAAAAAATATAACAAATGAAAGATAAAATATTATACAAGATAATTTTGTTAATTAGATAAATTACACGATAAATAAAAACCAATTTGAAGATAAATTACAAGATGATCTTAACTAGATATCTAATTAGCATACATGCACATAACACCTTCCATTTCTAATAAAGTCAAAGTCTCATTGAACAATGTTTTAATATCTATAACATTATAAAATTTTTATAAAAAAACAAAGTAAAAGGAAAAATAAAATAAGAGAAAATATTAAAGCAAAAGGAAAAAGAAAAAAAAATTAAAAATAAACGAAAGCACAAAATAGAAAAAATAACGAGTCAAAAGAAAAAAATTTTCAAAAATGAAGAGAAAATGACAAAATAGAAAAAAATTAGTTTATAAAATACGAACAAAAAATAAAAAAATATAACAAACAATAAGAAATAACGGTATAAAAAATCAAAGGGATTACAAAATAGAAAAAATTAATTTGGAAAACATAAGGAAAAAAAGTAATAAGAAAAAAAAGATCAAAGATAAAAAAATTAACAAAGGGAAAAAGTTAATACAAAATAAAAATAAAAACAAGACAAGGAAGTGCAAAAAAAAGAAGTTAAAACAAGAAAAAAAAAATGAAGAGTCAAAATTATGAAATAAAACAAAAAGAAAAAAAGTTTATAGAATATTTTAAAACAAAGAAAAAAGTGAAAACAAAAAAAATATGAAAGCACATGAAAAAATAAGTAAAAAAAAGAAAAAAAATTTGAAAGGAGAAAAAGTTAAAGAAAAATTATAAAAATGCAATAGAAAAGAACCAACAATGATAAAATAAAAAAATAAAAGATGAAAAAAATACAATAAAAATATAAAAAGTAAGAAAATAAAAAAGACAAAAATTGAATAAAAACTTCAAAAATGAAATGGAATGACAAAATGAAAAAAAATAGTTCAAAAAATACAAAAAATTGAAAAACATATAAGACATAATGAGAAAATAATATAAAAAGTCAAAGGCAAAAAATTAAAAAAGAGAAAATTTAATTCAATGTAAAAATGAAAACCAAAGGAAAAAATGTAAAAAAAAAAAAGTATGAGAATTTAAAAACGCAAATAAGAAGTGAAAGGAAATTTGTGAAAAAAAAAAAGAAAAGATTTGGAATAAAAAAAGTGTAAAGAAATATAAATAATTTTAAAACATTGAAAGAATTAAAACAAATAAAAATGAAAGCATATGAAAAAAAGGCAAAAAGAAAGAAAATTTCGAAGGGAAAAAGTTATTGAAAATTTATAAAATAGAACAAAAAATAGCAAAAAAAATAGACAAAAAAAAAGAAATTGAAAAGTTAAAAAATTTTAAACTTTATAAAAAATTTTTAAAATATAAATAAAAAATAAATGAAAAAATAAATAAGAGAAAATATTAATATAAAAGAAAAAATTAAATAAAATACCAAAAAAGGAAAAAATAAAAATAAACAAAAACAAAAAGTAACAAAGCAAGAAAATAAAAAATTTACGAATCAAAAAAATATAAAAGGACAAAATGAATAAAAATTTCAAATACAAAATGGAAAAAACTTTTAGTTTAGAATGTACAAAGAAAAACAAAAAAAAATATATCAAATAAAGGAAAAAGATATAAAATATGAAAGATGAAAAAAAAAAGTTAATAAAAAATACAAATAAAAATAAAAGAATGTGCACAAAAAAAGAAGTTTGAGGTTTTAAAATTATAAAGAAGAAATAAAAAAAAGTGCGAACAAAAAGATTCAAGAAAAAGCAAAAAAAAATAAAAAATACATAAAATAAAATTTGAGAAAAAAATATATAAAGTTTGAGAAAAAATGAGAAAAAGAAGAAAAAAGATAAAAAAAAATGAAGAGGCAAAAATATGAAATAAAACAAAAAGAAAAAAATTTCTAGAAAATTTTAAGCAAAGAAAAAAGTGAACAAAAAAAAAATGAAAGCACATAAAAAAAAGAAGAAAAATTTGAAAAGAGAAAAAGTTAATGAAAAAATATAAAAATGCAATAAAAAAAAAGAAAAGAAAAAAAGATAGAAAAATAAAAAATTTCAAAACTTAATAAAAATTTATGAAACTATAAAAAAAGGAAGAAATAAAAAAATAAATTGAAATAAAAAATAAAAATAAAATAAGAAAAAAATTAAAGCAAAAGAAAAAAGATAAATAAAGCACAAAAAAACAAAAATACAACAAAAAATATAAAAAGTAAGAAAATAAAAAAGGACAAAAATTGAAGAAAAAAAAAAGAAAGGATTTGGAATAAAAAAAGAGTAAAAAAATATAAATAATTTTAAAACATTGAAAGAATTAAAACAAATAAAAATGAAAGCATATGAAAGAAAGGCAAAAAGAAAGAAAATTTTGAAGGAAAAAAGTTATTGAAAATTTATAAAATGGAAGAAAAAATAGCAAAAAAAAAGACAAAAAAATAAGAAAATGAAAAAATAAAAAATTTTGAACTTTATAAAATTTTTTTAAAATATAAATAAAAAATAAATGAAAAAATAAATTAAGAGAAAATATTAATATAAAAGAAAAAATTAAATAAAATACCAAAAAAGGAAAAAATAAAAATAAACAAAAACAAAAAGTAACAAAGCAAGAAATAAAAAAAGACAAAATGAATAAAAATTTCAAATACAAAATGGAAAAAACTTTTAGTTTAGAATGTACAAAGAAAAACAAAAAATATATATATAACAAATAAAGGAAAAAGATATAAAATATGAAAGATGAAAAATAAAAAAAAAGTTAATAAAAATAAAAATAAAAAAAAAGAATGTGCACAAAATAAGAAGTTTGAGGTTTTAAATTATAAAGAAGAAATAAAAAAAAGTGTGAACAAAAAGTTTTAAGAAAAAGCAAGAAAAAAATAAAAAATATATAAAATAAAATTTGAGAAAAAAATATATATAAAGTTTGAGAAAAAATGAGAAAAAGAAGAAAAAAGATAAAAAATGAAGAGGCAAAAATATGAAATAAAACAAAAAGAAAAAAGTGAACAAAAAAAAAATGAAAGCACATAAAAAAAGAAGAAAAATTTGAAAGGAGAAAAAGTTAAAGAAAAATTATAAAAATGTAATAAAAAATAACCGAGAATGATAAAATAAAAAAAGAAAAGAAAAAAAGATAGAAAAATAAAAAATTTCAAAACTTAAAAAAATTTTATGAAACTATAAAAAAAGAAAGAAATAAAAAAATAAATTGAAATAAAAAATAAAAATAAAATAAGAAAAAAAATTAAAGCAAAAGAAAAAAGATAAATAAAGCACAAAAAAGAAAAAATACAAAAAAATATATAAAAAGGAAGAAAATAAAAAAGGACAAAAATTGAAGAAAAATTTCAAAAATGAAATGGAATGACAAAATGAAAAAAATAGTTTAAAAATGACAAAAAATTGAAAAACATATAAGACGTAATAATAAAACAATATAAAAAGTCAGACAAAAAATTAAAAAAGAGAAAAGTTAATGCAAAATAAAAAAAGTATGAGAATTTAAAAATGTAAATAAGAAATGAAAGGAAATTTGTGAAAAAAAAAAAAGAAAAGCAAGAAAAGAATAAAAATGAAAAGACAAAAGATTTGGAATAAAAAATAGAAAAATAAAAAATTTTAAAATAATGAAAAAATTAAAATAAGTAAAAATGAAAGCATATGAAAAAAAAGCAAAAAGAAGAAAAATTTTGAAGGGAAAAAGTTATTAAAAAATTACAAAGTAGGACAAAAATAACAAATAAAATAATAAAATAAAAAAATAAAAAAGATTCAAAAAATAAAAATAAAAAATTTTGAACTTTATAAAATTTTTTTAAAATATAAATAAAAATAAATGGAAAAATAAATTAAGATAAAATATTAATATAGAAGAAAAAATTAAATAAAATACCAAAAAAGCAAAAAACAAAAAAGTAAGATATTAAAAAATTAGCGAATAAAAAAATATAAAAGACAAAATGAATAAAAATTTCAAATACAAAATAGAAAAAACTTTTAGTTCAGAATATACAAAGAAGAACAAAAAAAATATAACAAATATAGGAAAAAGATATAAAAAATCAAAGATAAAAAATAAAATAAAAGTTAATAAAAATATAAATAAAAACAAAAGAAAGTGCACAAAAAAAGTCTAATAATTTAAAAATGCAAATAAGAAATGAAAGGAAATTTGTGAAAAAATAAGAAAAGCAAGAAAAGAATAAAAATGAAAAGACAAAAGATTTGGAATAAAAAAAGAAAAAAGAAATATAAAAAATTTTAAAACAACGAAAAAATTAAAACAAGTAAAACTGAAAGCATATGCAAAAAAAAAAAAGCAAAAAGAAAGAAAATTTTGAACGAAAAAACTTATTGAAAAAATACGACAGAGAACAAAAAAAATGAAAATGAAAAAATAAAAAAGATTCAAAAAATAAAAATAAAAAATTTTAAAAATATAACTAAAAAAATAAAAAATAGTAATATAAAAGAAAAAATTAAATAAAATACCAAAAATGGAAAAAAAAAGTAAGAAAATAAAAAGTTAGCACATCAAAAAAATATAAAAAGACAAAATGAATAAAAATTTGAAATATAAAATAGAAAAAACTTTTAGTTTAATGAAAAAAATAACAAATACAAGAAAAAGATGTAAAAAATCAAAGATAAAAAATAAAATAAAAGTTAATAAAAAATATAAATAAAAAAAAAGTGCTCAAGAAAAGAAGTTTGAGGTTTTAAAATTGTAAAGAAGAAATAAAAAAAAGTGTGAACAAAAAGATATAAGAAAAAGGAAGAAAAAAATAAAAAAACAAAATATATAAAATAAAATAAAAAAATAGAGAATTTTAATAGAAAGAAAAAAATTCAAACAAAAAAAATGAAAGTAAATCAACAAATAAGTTAAAAGAAAAAGAAAAAAAGGATTAATGAAAAATTATAAAAATAGAATAAAAAATAGCAAAAAATAAAAAATGAAAAAAATGAGAAAAACTAAAAGCACAATAGATTAAAAAATAAAGTAAATATCCATAACATTACAAAAGTTTTATAAAAATAACAAAAGTTAAAAATAAAAAATAAAAGGAAAAATAAAATAAGAGAAAATGATAAAGCAAAAGGAAAATGATAAAATAAGTACTAAAAAACAAAAAAGTAAGGAAATGAAAAAATAACGAGTCAAAAGAAAAAATTAAAAAAATAGAAACTATTAAAAATGGAAAAAATGACAAAATAGAGAAAAGTTTAGTTTATAAAATATAAACAAAAAATAACAAATAATTAGAAAAAAAGATTTAAAAAATCAAAAATTAAAAATTAAAAGAAGGGAAAAGTTAATACAAAAAGAAAAAATAAAAACAAAAATAAGGAAGTGTGGAACAAAAATCACAAATTAGAAAAAAAGCCAAGAAAACCCAAAAAAAAAGAAGAAAAATGTTACGAAAAAATAAAAAATGAGAAAAACAAAGATAGAAAGTAAAGAGAGTGGAAAAAGAAAAACATTAATAGAAAATAATGTAAATGACCAATTAGATTGAAGTAACAAAAAAGAAAATCAAAGTAAAAGGAAAATAAGTAATGAAAGAGTAATGGAAAGAAAACAAGAAAGAAAGTATTATGTAAAAAGAAAAAAAAAGGAATGGAAAATTAAGAAAATGCAAAAAAAGTATAAAAAAGGAAAAGAAAAGGGAAGTAAATAAAGAAATAAAAAAATTCTACAAAAGTTCAATCTTTAATTTATGTTTAAAACTTAATTTGAATTCGAAAGTTTAGATGCAAAATATTTTGATTTGAATTTATTGATTTAAATTTAGAATTTTTAATTTTTAAATTCTTAAAAATGTAAAAATTTGGATACATGAAGTAAATAGTGATAGATATAACAATTCCAAACTAGTGTTATTATATATAAGCCAATAAAATTCCAAAAGAAAATAACAAAGATAATTATTATCTCTTAACAAATTGTATTACATAAAAGATAAATATTACACAATCCAAAATAATAAATAAAATAATAAGTAGTAAAAAAATAATCCAAATTGAATTAAATAAAAGATAAAATATTATACAAGATAATTTTGTTAATTAGATAAATTACACGACAAATAAAAACAAATTTCAAGATAAAATACAAGATGATCTTAATTAGATATCTAATTAGTATACACGCACATAACTCCTTCCATTTCTAATGAAGCCAAAGTCTCATTCAACAATGTTTTAATATCTATAACATTATAAAATTTTTATAAAAAAAGCAAAAAAAAATAAAAGGAAAAATAAAATAAGAGAAAATTTAAAGCAAAAGGAAAAAGAAAAAAATAAGTACTAAAAAAGAGAAAAAAATTAAAAATAAACAAAAGCACAAAATAGAAAAAATAAAAAAGTAAGGAAATGAAAAAATAATGAGTCAAAAGAAAAAAAAATTAGTTTATAAAATATGAACAAAAAATAAAAAATATAACAAATGAAAGATAAAATATTATACAAGATAATTTTGTTAATTAGATAAATTACACGATAAATAAAAACAAATTTGAAGATAAATTACAAGATGATCTTAACTAGATATCTAATTAGCATACATGCACATAACACCTTCCATTTCTAATAAAGTCAAAGTCTCATTGAACAATGTTTTAATATCTATAACATTATAAAATTTTTATAAAAAAACAAAAATAAAAAGTAAAAGGAAAAATAAAATAAGAGAAAATATTAAAGCAAAAGGAAAAAGAAAAAAAAGTATTAAAAAAGAGAAAAAAATTAAAAATAAACAAAAGCACAAAATAGAAAAAATAAAAAAGTAAGGAAATGAAAAAATAACGAGTCAAAAGAAAAAAAATTAAAAAAATAAAAAAAGTAATAAAATTGAAAAAATGACAAAATAGAAAAAAATTAGTTCATAAAATACAAAAAAAAAATAAAAAAATATAACAAACAATAAGAAATAAAGGTATAAAAAATCAAAGATAAAAAAGGAAAAGGGATTACTAAATGGAAAAAATTAATTTCAAAACATAAGGAAAAAAAGTAATAAGAAAAAAATAAAAGAAATCAAAGATAAAAAAATTAACAAAGGGAAAAAGTTAATACAAAATAAAAATAAAAATAAAAACAAGACAAGGAAGTGCAAAAAAAAAGTTAAAACAAGAAAAAAGTCAAAAATGAAAAGTCAAAATTATGAAATAAAACAAAAAGAAAAAAAGTTTATAGGATATTTTAAAACAAAGAAAAAAGTGAAAACAAAAAAAATATGAAAGCACATGAAAAAATAAGAAGAAAAATTTGAAAGGAGAAAAAGTTAAAGAAAAATTATAAAAATGCAATAGAAAATAACCAACAATGATAAAATAAAAAAATAAACCAAAATAAAAGATGAACAAAAATACAATAAAAATATAAAAAGTAAGAAAATAGAAAAGACAAAAATTGAATAAAAACTTCAAAAATGAAATGGAATGACAAAATGAAAAAAAAATAGTTGAAAAAATACAAAAAATTGAAAAACATGTAAGTCATAATGAGAAAACTATTAAAAAGTCAAAGGTAAAAAATTAAAAAAGAGAAAAGTTAATTCAAAATAAAAATGAAAACCAAAGGAGAAAATGCAAAAAAAAAAAGTATGAGAATTTAAAAACGCAAATAAGAAGTGAAAGGAAATTTGTGAACAAAAAAAAAAAGTAAGAAAACAATAAAAATGAAAAGAAAAGATTTGTAATAAAAAAACCGTAAAGAGATGTAAATAATTTTAAAACAATGAAAGAATTAAAACAAATAAAAATGAAAGCATATGAAAAAAAGGCAAAAAGAAAGAAAATTTTGAAGGGAAAAAGTTATTGAAAATTTATAAAATAGAACAAAAAATAGCAAAAAAAACAGACAAAAAAAATAAAAAAATGAAAAAATAAAAAATTTTAAACTTTATAAAACTTTTTAAAAATATAAATAAAAATAAATGAAAAATAAATTAAGAGAAAATATTAAAATAAAAGAAAAAATTAAATAAAAAACCAAAAAAGGAAAAAATAAAAATAAACAAAAACAAAAAGTAACAAAGTAAGAAAATAAAAAATATACGAATCAAAAAAATATAAAATGACAAAATGAATAAAAATTTTAAATACAAAATGGAAAAAACTTTTAGTTTAGAATGTACAAAGAAAAACAAAAAAATATATATATAACAAATAGAGGAAAAAGATATAAAATATGAAAGATGAAAAATAAAATAAAAGTTAATAAAAATAAAAATAAAAATAAAAATAAAAGAATGTGCACAAAAAAAGAAGTTTGAGGTTTTAAAATTATAAAGAAGAAATAAAAAAAAGTGCGAACAAAAAGATTTAAGAAAAAACAAGAAAAAAATAAAAAATGAAAATACAAAATATATAAAATAAAATTTGTGAAAAAAATGAGAAAAAGAAGAGGCAAAAATATGAAATAAAACAAAAAGAAAAAAATTTATAAAAAATTTTAAAACAAAGAAAAAAGTGAACAAAAAAAAATGAAAGCACATAAAAAAAAGAAGAAAAATTTGAAAGGAGAAAAAGTTAATGAAAAATTATAAAAATGTAATAAAAAATAACCGAGAATGATAAAATAAGAAAAAAAGATAGAAAAATAAAAAATTTCAAAACTTAATAAAAATTTATGAAACTATAAAAAAAAAAGAAATAAAAAATAAAAATAAAATAAGAAAAAAAAGTAAAGCAAAAGCAAAAAGATAAATAAAGCACAAAAAAACAAAAAAAACAAAAATACAACAAAAAATATAAAAAGTAAGAAAATAAAAAAGGACAAAAATTGAAGAAAAATTTCAAAAATGAAATGGAATGACAAAATGAAAAAAAAAATTAGTTTAAAAAGGACAAAAAATTGAAAAACATATAAGACCTAATAATAAAACAATATAAAAAAGTCAGACAAAAAATTAAAAAAGAGAAAAGTTAATGCAAAATAAAAAAAATATGAGGATTTAAAAATGCAAATAAGAAATGAAAGGATATATGTGAAAAAAAAATAAGAAAAGCAAGAAAAGAATAAAAATGAAAAGACAAAAGATTTGGAATAAAAAACAGAAAAATAAAAATTTTTAAAATAACAAAGAAATTAGAACAAGTAAAAATGAAAGCATATGAAAAAAAAGCAAAAAGAAATAAAATTTTGAAGGGAAAAAGTTATTAAAAAATTACAAAGTAGAACAAAAATAGCATAAAAAAAAGAAAATAAAAAAATAAAAAAGATTCAAAAAATAAAAATAAAAAATTTTGAACTTTATAAAATTTTTTTAAAATATAAATAAAAATAAATGGAAAAATAAATTAAGATAAAATTTAATATAGAAAAAAAAATTAAATGAAATACCAAAAAAGCAAAAAATAAAAAAGTAAGATATTAAAAAATTAGCGAATAAAAAAATATAAAGGACAAAATGAATAAAAATTTCAAATACAAAATAGAAAAAACTTTTAGTTCAGAATATACAAAGAAAAATAAAAAAATATAACAAATATAGGAAAAAGATATAAAAAATCAAAGATAAAAAATAAAATAAAAGTTAATAAAAAATATAAATAAAAACAAAAGAAAGTGCACAAAAAAAGTCTAATAATTTAAAAATGCAAATAAGAAATGAAAGGAAATTTGTGAAAAAATAAGAAAAGCAAGAAAAGAATAAAAATGAAAAGACAAAAGATTTGGAATAAAAAAAGAAAAAAGAAATATAAAAAATTTTAAAACAACGAAAAAATTAAAACAAGTAAAACTGAAAGCATATGCAAAAAAAAAAGCAAAAAGAAAGAAAATTTTGAACGGAAAAAGTTATTGAAAAATTACAACATAGAACAAAAAAAATGAAAATGAAAAAATAAAAAAGATTAAAAAAATTTTAAATTTTAAATTTAATAAAAATTTTTAAAAATATAAATAAAAAACAAATAAAAAATAGTAATATAAAAGAAAAAATTAAATAAAATACCAAAAATGGAAAAAAATAAAAAGTAAGAAAATAAAAAGTTAGCAAATAAAAAAATATAAAAAGACAAAATGAATAAAAATTTGAAATATAAAATAGAAAAAACTTTTAGTTTAAAGAAAAAAAAATAACAAATACAAGAAAAAGATATAAAAAATCTAAGATAAAAAATAAAATAAAAGTTAATAAAAAATATAAATAAAAACAAAAGAAAGTGCTCAAAAAAAGAAGTTTGAGGTTTTAAAATTGTAAAGAAGAAATAAAAAAAAGTGTGAACAAAAAGATATAAGAAAAAGCAAGAAAAAATAAAAAAACAAAATATATAAAATAAAATAAAATAAAAAGAAAAAAATAGAGAATTTTAATAGAAAGAAAAAAATTCAAACAAAAAAAATGAAAGTAAATCAACAAATAAGTTAAAAGAAAAAGAAAAAAAAAAGGATTAATGAAAAATTATAAAAATAGAATAAAAATAGCAAAAAATAAAAAATGAAAAAAATGAGAAAAACCGAAAGAACAATAGATTAAAAAATGAAGTAAATATCCATAACATTACAAAAGTTTTATAAAAATAACAAAAGTTAAAAATAAAAAATAAAAGGAAAATGATAAAATAAGTACTAAAAAACAAAAAAACAAAAAAAAAAGTAAGGAAATGAAAAAATAACGAGTCAAAAGAAAAAATTAAAAAAATAGAAAATATTAAAAATGGAAAAAATGACAAAATAGAGAAAAGTTTAGTTTATAAAATATAAAAAAATAACAAATAATGAGAAAAAAAGATTTAAAAAATCAAAAAGAAAAAATTAAAAGAAGGGAAAAGTTAATACAAAAAGAAAAAATAAAAACAGAAGAAGGAAGTGTGGAACAAAAATCACAAATTAGAAAAAAAAGCCAAGAAAACCCCAAAAAAAGAAGAAAAACGTTAAGAAAAAATAAAAAATGAGAAAAACAAAGATAGAAAGTAAAGAGAGTGCAAAAAGAAAAACATTAATAGAAAATAATGTAAATGACCAATTAGATTGAAGTAACAAAAAAGAAAATCAAAGTAAAAGGAAAATAAGTAATGAAAGAGTAATAGAAAGAAAAAAAGAAAGAAAGTATTATGTCAAAAGAAAAAAAAAAGGAATGAAAAATTAAGAAAATGCATAAAAAGTAAAAAAAAAACAAAAAAAAAGTCAAAACAAGGAAAAGAAAAAGGAAGTAAATAAAGAAATAAAAAAATTCTACAAAAGTTAATCTTTAATTTATGTTTAAAACTTAATTTGAATTCGAAAGTTTAGATGCAAAATATTTTGATTTGAATTTATTGATTTAAATTTAGAATTTTTAATTTTTAAATCATAAAAAATGTAAAAATTTGGATACATGAAGTAAATAGTGATAGATATAACAATTCCAAACTAGTGTCATTATATATAAGCCAATAAAATTCCAAAAGAAAATAACAATGATAATTATTATCTCTTAATAAATTGTATTAAATAAAAGATAAATATTACACAATCCAAAATAGTAAATAAAACAATAAGTAGTAAAAAAATAATCCAAATTGAATTAAATAAAAGATAAAATATTATACAAGATAGTTTTGTTAATTAGATAAATTACACGACAAATAAAAATAAATTTCAAGATAAAATACAAGATGATCTTAATTAGATATCTAATTAGTATACATGCACATAACTCCTTCCATTTCTAATGAAGCCAAAGTCTCATTCAACAATGTTTTAATATCTATAACATTATAAAATTTTTATAAAAAAAGCAAAAAAATAAAAGGAAAAATAAAATAAGAGAAAATTTAAAGGAAAAGGAAAAAAAATAAGTACTAAAAAAGAGAAAAAAATTAAAAATAAACAAAAGCACAAAATAGAAAAAATAAAAAAGTAAGGAAGTGAAAAAATAATAAGTCAAAAGAAAAAAAATAGTTTATAAAATATGAACAAAAAATAAAAAATATAACAAATAAAAGATAAAATATTATACAAGATAATTTTGTTAATTAGATAAATTACACGATAAATAAAAACAAATTTCAAGATAAATTACAAGATGATCTTAACTAGATATCTAATTAGCATACATGCACATAACACCTTCCATTTCTAATAAAGTCAAAGTCTCATTGAACAATGTCTTAATATCTATAACATTATAAATTTTTTATAAAAAAACAAAAATAAAAAGTAAAAGGAAAAATAAAATAAGAGAAAATATTAAAGCAAAAGGAAAAAAAAAGTATTAAAAAAGAGAAAAAAATTAAAAATAAACAAACGCACAAAATAGAAAAAATAACGAGTCAAAAGAAAAAAATTAGAAAAATAAAAAAAGTAATAAAAATTGAAAAAATGACAAAATAGAAAAAAATTAGTTTATAAAATACGAACAAACAATAAGAAATAAAGGTATAAAAAATCAAAGATAAAAAATAAAAAGAAGATAAAAAATGAAATGGGATTACAAAATAGAAAAAATTAATTTAGAAAACATAAGGAAAAAAAGTAATAAGAAAAAAAATAAAAAAAATCAAAGATAAAAATATTAACAAAGGGAAAAAGTTAATACAAAATAAAAATAAAAATAAAAACAAGACAAGGAAGTGTAAAAAAAAAAGTTAAAACAAGAAAAAAATAAAAAATGAAGAGTCAAAATTATGAAATAAAACAAAAAGAAAAAAAGTTTATAGAATATTTTAAAACAAAGAAAAAAGTGAAAACAAAAAAAATATGAAAGCACATGAAAAAACAAGTAAAAAAAAAGGAAAATTTTGAAAGGAGAAAAAGGTAAAGAAAAATTATAAAAATGCAATAGAAAATAACCAACGATGATAAAATAAAAAAATAAACCAAAATAAAAGAGGAAAAAAAATACAATAAAAATATAAAAAGTAAGAAAATAAAAAAGACAAAAATTGAATAAAAACTTCAAAAATGTAATGGAATGACAAAACGAAAAAAAAAAAAAAGTTCAAAAAATACAAAAAATTGAAAAACATATAAGACATAATGAGAAAACAATATAAAAAGTCAAAGGCAAAAAATTAAAAAAGAGAAAAGTTATTCAAAATAAAAATGAAAACCAAAGGAGAAAATACAAAAAAAAAAAATGAGAATTTAAAAACGCAAATAAGAAGGGAAAGGAAATTTGTGAAAAAAAAAAAGAAAAGTAAGAAAAGAATAAAAATGAAAAGAAAAGATTTGGAATAAAAAAAGCATAAAGAAATATAAATAATTTTAAAACAATGAAAGAATTAAAACAAATAAAAACGAAAGCATATGAAAAAAAGGCAAAAAGTTATTGAAAATTTATAAAATAGAACAAAAAATAGCAAAAAAAATAAGAAAATGAAAAAATAAAAAATTTTGAACTTTATAAAATTTTTTTAAAATATAAATAAAAAATAAATGAAAAAATAAATTAAGAGAAAATATTAATATAAAAGAAAAAATTAAATAAAATACCAAAAAAGGAAAAAATAAAAATAAACAAAAACAAAAAGTAACAAAGTAAGAAAATAAAAAATTTACGAATCAAAAAAATATAAAAAGACAAAATGAATAAAAATTTCAAATACAAAATGGAAAAAACGTTTTGTTTAGAATGTACAAAGAAAAACAAAAATATATATATATATAACGAATAGAGGAAAAGATATAACATATGAAAGATGAAAAATAAAATAAAAGTTAATAAAAAATATAAATAAAAAAAAAGAATGTGCACAAAAAAAGAAGCTTGAGGTTTTAAAATTATAAAGAAGAAATAAAAAAAAGTGCGAACAAAAAGATTTAAGAAAAAGCAAGAAAAAAATAAAAAATGAAAATACAAAATATATAAAATAAAATTTGAGAAAAAATGAGAAAAAGAAGAAAAAAATAAAAAATGAAGAGGCAAAAATATGAAATAAAACAAAAAGAAAAATATTTATAGAAAATTTTAAAACAAAGAAAAAAGTGAACAAAAGAAAAGAAGAAAAATTTGAAAAGAGAAAAAGTTAATAAAAAATTATAAAAATGCAATAAAAAATAATCGAGAATGATAAAATAAGAAAAAAAAGAAAAAAAAGAAAAAAAGATAGAAAAATAAAAAATTTCAAAACTTAATAAAAATTTATGAAACTATAAAAAAAGAAAGAAATAAAAAATAAAAATAAAATAAGAAAAAAAATTAAAACAAAAGAAAAAAGATAAATAAAGCACAAAAAAACAAAAGAAACAAAAATACAACAAAAAATATAAAAAGTAAGAAAATAAAAAAGGACAAAAATTGAAGAAAAATTTCAAAAATAAAATGGAATGACAAAATGAAAAAAAAATAGTTTAAAAAGGATAAAAAATTGAAAAACATATAAGACCTAATAATAAAACAATATAAAAAGTCAGACAAAAAATTAAAAAAGAGAAAAGTTAACGCAAAATAAAAAAAGTATGAGAATTTAAAAACGCAAATAAGAAATGAAAGGAAATTTGTGAAAAAAAAAATAAGAAAAGCAAGAAAAGAATAAAAATGAAAAGACAAAAGATTTGGAATAAAAAATAGAAAAATAAAAATTTTTAAAATAATGAAAAAATTAAAACAAATAAAAATGAAAGCTTATGAAAAAAAAGTAAAAAGAAGGAAAATTTTGAAGGGAAAAAGTTATTAAAAAATTACAAAGTAGAACAAAAATAGCAAAAAAAAAAAGAAAATAAAAAAATAAAAAAGATTCAAAAAATAAAAATAAAAAATTTTAAACTTGATAAAAAATTTTTAAAATATAAATAAAAATAAATGGAAAAATAAATTAATATAAAATATTAATATAGAAGAAAAAATTAAATAAAATACCAAAAAAGCAAAAAATAAAAAAGTTAGATATTAAAAAATTAGCGAATAAAAAAATATAAAAGACAAAATGAATAAAAATTTCAAATACAAAATAGAAAAAACTTTTAGTTCAGAATATACAAAGAAAAACAAAAAAAATATAACAAAGATAGGAAAAAGATATAAAAAATCAAAGATAAAAAATAAAACAAAAGTTAATAAAAAATATAAATAAAAACAAAAAAAAGTGCACAAAAACAGTCTAATAATTTAAAAATGCAAATAAGAAATGAAAGGAAATTTGTGAAAAAATAAGAAAAGCAAGAAAAGAATAAAAATGAAAAGACAAAAGATTTGGAATAAAAAAAGAAAAAAGAAATATAAAAAATTTTAAAACAACGAAAAAATTAAAACAAGTAAAACTGAAAGCATATGAAAAAAAAAGCAAAAAGAAAGAAAATTTTGAAGAGAAAAAGTTATTGAAAAATTACAACATAGAACAAAAAAATGAAAATGAAAAAATAAAAAAGATTCAAAAAGTAAAAATAAAAAATTTTAAATTTTATAAAATTTTTTAAAAATATAAATAAAAAAATAAAAAATAGTAATATAAAAGAAAAAATTAATTAAAATACCAAAAATGGAAAAAAATAAAAAAGTAAGAAAATAAAAAGACAAAATGAATAAAAATTTGAAATATAAAATAGAAAAAACTTTTAGTTTAAAGAAAAAAATAACAAATACAAGAAAAAGATATAAAAAATATAAATAAAAACAAAAGGAAGTGCTTAAAAAAAGAAGTTTGAGGTTTTAAAAATGTAAAGAAGAAATAAAAAAAAAGTGTGAACAAAAAGATATAAGAAAAAGCAAGAAAAAAATAACAAAACAAAATATATAAAAGAAAAAGAAAAAAATAGAGAATTTTAATAGAAAGAAAATAATTGAAACAAAAAAATGAAAGTAAATCAACAAATAAGTTAAAAGAAAAAGAAAAAAATGATTAATGAAAAATTATAAAAATAGAATAAAAATAGCAAAAAATAAAAAATGAAAACAAAAATGAGAAAAACCAAAAGAACAATAGATTAAAAAAGAAAAATAAAAGGAAAAATAAAATAAGAGAAAATAATAAAGCAAAAGGAAAATGATAAAATAAGTACTAAAAACAAAAAATAAAAAATAAAAAAAAAGTAAGGAAATGAAAAGATAACGAGTCAAAACAAAAAATTAAAAAATAGAAAAATAGAAAAAATAGAAAAAATGAGAAAATAGAGAAAAGTTTAGTTTATAAAATATAAAAAAAATAACAAATAATGAGAAAAAAGATTTAAAAAATCAAAGATAAAAAAGTAAAAGAAGGGAAAAGTTAATACAAAAAGAAAAAATAAAAACAAAAGAAGGAAGTGTGGAACAAAAATCACAAATTAGAAAAAAAAGCCAAGATAACCCAAAAAAAAGAAGAAAAACGTTAAGAAAAAATAAAAAATGAGAAAAACAAAGATAGAAAGTAAAGAGCGTGCAAAAAGAAAAACATTAATAGAAAATAACGTAAATGACCAATTAGATTGAAGTAACAAAAAAGAAAATCAAAGTAAAAGGAAAATAAGTAATGAAAGAGTAATAGAAAGAAAAAAAGAAAGAAAGTATTATGTAAAAAGAAAAAAAAAGGAATGAAAAATTAAGAAAATGCATAAAAAGTAAATAAAGAAATAAAAAAATTCTACAAAAGTTTAATCTTTAATTTATGTTTAAAACTTAATTTGAATTCGAAAGTTTAGATGCAAAATATTTTGATTTGAATTTATTGATTTAAATTTAGAAGTTTTAATTTTTAAATTGTTAAAAATGTAAAAATTTGGATACATGAAGTAAATAGTGATAGATATAACAATTCCAAACTAGTGTTATTATATATAAGCCAATAAAATTCCAAAAGAAAATAACAAAGATAATTATTATCTCCTAACAAATTGTATTAAATAAAAGATAAATATTACACAATCCAAAATAATAAATAAAATAATAAGTAGTAAAAAAATAATCCAAATTGAATTAAATAAAAGATAAAATATTATACAAGATAATTTTGTTAATTAGATAAATTACACGAAAAATAAAAACAAATTTCAAGATAAAATACAAGTGATCTTAATTAGATATCTAATTAGTATACATGCACATAACTCCTTCCATTTCTAATGAAGCCAAAGTCTCATTCAACAATGTTTTAATATCTATAACATTATAAAATTTTTATAAAAAAAAAGCAAAAAAAATAAAAGGAAAAATAAAATAAGAGATAATTTAAAGCAAAAAGAAAAAGAAAAAAATAAGTACTAAAAAAGAGAAAAAAATTAAAAATAAAAAGCACAAAATAAAAAAAATAAAAAAGTAAGGAAATGAAAAAATAATGAGTCAAAAGAAAAAAATTAGAAAAACTGGCAAAATAGAAAAAAAATTAGTTTATAAAAGAAAAAATTAAATAAAATACCAAAAAAGAAAAAAAAATAAAAAGTAACAAAGTAAGAAAATAAAAAATTTACGAATCAAAAAATATAAAAAGACAAAATGAATAAAAATTTCAAATACAAAATGGAAAAAACTTTTAGTTTAGAATGTACAAAGAAAAACAAAAAATATATATATATATAACAATTGGAGGAAAAAGATAAAAAATAAAATAAAAGTTAATAAAAAATATAAATAAAAATAAAAGAATGTGCACAAAAAATGAAGTTTGAGGTTTTAAAATTATAAAGAAGAAATAAAAAAAAGTGCAAACAAAAAGATTTAAGAGAAAGCAAGAAAAAAATAAAAAATGAAAATACAAAATATATAAAATAAAATTTGTGAAGAAAATGAGAAAAAGAAGAAAAAAAATAAAAAATGGAGAGGCAAAAATATGAAATAAAACAAAAAGAAAAAAATTTATAGAAAATTTTAAAACAAAGAAAAAAGTGAACAAAAAAAAAAATGAAAGCACATAAAAAAAAGAAGAAAAATTTGAAAGGAGAAAAAGTTTTTGAAAAATTATAAAAATGCAATAAAAAATAACCGAGAATGATAAAATAAGAAAAAAAGATAGAAAAATAAAAAATTTGAAAACTTAACAAAAATTTATGAAACTATAAAAAAAGAAAGAAATAAAAAATAAAAATAAAATAAGAAAAAAAATTAAAGCAAAAGAAAAAAGATAAATAAAGCACAAAAAAGGAAAAAAAACAAAAATACAACAAAAAATATACAAAGTAAGAAAATAAAAAAGGAAAAAAAATGAAAAACATATAAGACATAATAATAAAACAATATAAAAAGTAAAAAAAAAATTAAAAAAAAGAAAAGTTAATGCAAAATAAAAAAAGAAAGAGAATTTAAAAACGCAAATAAGAAATGAAAGGAAATTTGTGAAAAAAAAAATAAAAAAAGCAAGAAAAGAATAAAAATGAAAAGACAAAAGATTCGGAATAAAAAACAAAAAAATAAAAATTTTTAAAATAACGAAAAAATTAAAACAAGTAAAAATGAAAGCATAAGAAAAAAAAAGCAAAAAGAAAGAAAATTTTGAAGGGAAAAAGTTATTAAAAAATTACAAAGTAGAACAAAAATAGCAAAAAAAATAAGAAAATAAAAAAGATTCAAAAAATAAAAATAAAAAATTTTGAACTTTATAAAAAATTTTTAAAATATAAATAAAAATAAATTAAGATAAAATATTAATATAGAAGAAAAAACTAAACAAAATACCAAAAAAGCAAAAAATAAAAAAGTAAGATATTAAAAAATTAGCGAATAAAAAAATATAAAAGACATAATGAATAAAAATTTCAAATACAAAATAGAAAAAACTTTTAGTTCAGAATATACAAAAAAAAAAAAAATATAACAAATATAGGAAAAAGATATAAAAAATCAAAGATAAAAAATAAAATAAAAACAAAAGAAAGTGCACAAAAAAAGTCTAATAATTAAAAAATGCAAATAAGAAATGAAAGGAAATTTGTGAAAAAAATAAGAAAAGAATAAAAATGAAAAGACAAAAGATTTGGAATAAAAAAGGAAAAAAGAAATATAAAAAATTTTAAAACAACAAAAAAATTAAAACAAGTAACATTGAAAGCATATGAAAAAAAAAAAAAGCAAAAAGAAAGAAAATTTTGAAAGGAAAAAGTTATTGAAAAATTACAACATAGAACAAAAATAATGAAAATGAAAAAATAAAAAAGAGTCAAAAAATAAAAATTTTAAATTTTTTAAAAATATAAATAAAAAACAAATAAAAAATAGTAATATAAAAGAAAAAATTAAATAAAATACCAAAAATGGGAAAAAATAAAAAGTTAGCAAATCAAAAAAACATAAAAAGACAAAATGAATAGAAATTTGAAATATAAAACAGAAAAAACTTTTAGTTTAAAGAAAAAAAAAACAAATACAAGAAAAAGATATAAAAAATCAAAGATAAAAAATAAAATAAAAGTTAACAAAAAAAGAAATAAAAACAAAAGGAAGTGCACAAAAAAAGAAGTTAGAGGTTTTAAAATTGTAAAAAAAAAAGAGTTTATAAAATACGAACAAAAAATAAAAAAATATAAGAAACAATAAGAAATAAAGGTATAAAAAATCAAAGATAAAAAATTAAAAGGAGATAAAAAATGAAAAGGGATTACAAAATAGAAAAAATTGATTTAGAAAACATAAGCAAAAAAGTAATAAGAAAAAAATAAAAAAAAATCAAAGACAAAAAAATTAACAAAGGGAAAAAGTTAATACAAAATAAAAATAAAAATAAAAACAAGACAAGGAAGTGCAAAAACAAAGTTAAAACAAGAAAAAAATAAAAAATGAAGAGTCAAAATTATGAAATAAAACAAAAAGAAAAAAGTTTATAGAATATTTTAAAACAAAGAAAAAAGTGAAACCAAAAAAATATGAAAGCACATGAAAAAATAAGTAAAAAAAAGAAGAAAATTTTGAAAGGAGAAAAAGTTAAAGAAAATTTATAAAAATGCAATAGAAAATAACCAACAATGATAAAATAAAAAAATAAACCAAAAAAAAGATGAGCAAAAAAACAATAAAAATATAAAAAGTAAGAAAATAAAAAAGACAAAAATTGAATAAAAACTTCAAAAATGAAATGGAATGACAAAATAAAAAAAAAGTTCAAAAAATACAAAAAATTGAAAAACTTATAAGACATAATGAGAAAACAATATAAAAAGTCAAAGGCAAAAAATTAAAAAAGAGAAAAGTTAATTCAAAATAAAAATGAAAACGAAAGGAGAAAATGCAAAAAAAAAAAAAGTATGAGAATTTAAAAACGCAAATAAGAAGTGAAATGAAATTTGTGAAAAAAGAATAAGAAAAGTAAGAAAAGAATAAAAATGAAAAGAAAAGATTTGGAATAAAAAAAGCTTAAGAAATATAAATAATTTTAAAACAATGAAAGAATTAAAACAAATAAAAACAAAAGCATATGAAAAAAAGGCAAAAAGAAAGAAAATTTTGAAGGGAAAAAGTTATTGAAAATTTATAAAATAGAACAAAAAATAGCAAAAAAAATAGACAAAAAAATAGGAAAATGAAAAAATAAAAAAAATGAAAAAAAAAATTAAGAGAAAATATTAATATAAAGGAAAAAATTAAATAAAATACCAAAAAAGGAAAAAAATAAAAAGTAACAAAGTAAGAAAAAAAAATTTACGAATCAAAAAAATATAAAAAGGCAAAATGAATAAAAATTTCAAACACAAAATGGAAAAAACTTTTAGTTTAGAATGTACAAAGAAAAACAAAAATATATATATATATATATAACAAATAGAGGAAAAAGATAAAAAATAAAATAAAAGTTAATAAAAAATATAAATAAAAATAAAAGAATGTGCACAAAAAAAGAAGTTTGAGGTTTTAAAATTTTAAAGAAGAAATAAAAAAAAGTGCGAACAAAAAGATTTAAGAGAAAGCAAGAAAAAATAAAAAATGAAAATACAAAATATATAAAATAAAATTTGAGAAAAAATGAGAAAAAGAAGAAAAAAATAAAAAAAAATGAAGAGGCAAAAATATGAAATAAACAAAAAGAAAAAAATTTTATAGAAAATTTTAAAACAAAGAAAAAAGTGAACAAAAAAAAAATGAAAGCACATAAAAAAAAAGAAGAAAAATTTGAAAGGAGAAAAAGTTAATGAAAAATTATAAAAATGCAATAAAAAATAACCAAGAATGATAAAATAAGAAAAAAAGATAGAAAAATAAAAAATTTGAAAACTTAACAAAAATTTATGAAACGATAAAAAAAGAAAGAAATAAAAAATAAAAAAAAATAAGAAAAAAAATTAAAGCAAAAGAAAAAAGATAAATAAAGCACAAAAAAAGAAAAAAAATACAACAAAAAATATACAGAGTAAGAAAATAAAAAAGGAAAAAAATTGAAAAACATATAAGACCTAAAAATAAAACAATATAAAAAGTCTGAAAAAAAATTAAAAAAGAGAAAAGTTAATGCAAAATAAAAAAAGTATGAGAATCTAAAGACGCAAATAAGAAATGAAAGGAAATTTGTGAAAAAAAAATAAGAAAAGCAAGAAAAGAATAAAAATGAAAAGACAAAAGATTCAGAATAAAAAATAAAAATTTTTAAAATAACGAAAGAATTAAAACAAGTAAAAATGAAAGCATATGAAAAAAAAGCAAAAAGAAGGAAAATTTTGAAGGGAAAAAGTTATTAAAAAATTACAAAGTAGAACAAAAATAGCAAAAAAAAAAAGAAAATAAAAAAATAAAAAAGATTCAAAAAATAAAAAGGTAAGATATTAAAAAATTAGCGAATAAAAAAATATAAAAGACAAAATGAATAAAAATTTCAAATACAAAATAGAAAAAACTTTTAGTTCAGAATATACAAAGAAAAACAAAAAAAATATAACAAATATAGGAAAAAGATATAAAAAATCAAAGATAAAAAATAAAATAAAAACAAAAGAAAGTGCACAAAAAAAGTCTAATAATTTAAAAATGCAAATAATAAATGAAAGGAAATTTGCGAAAAAAATAAGAAAAGCAAGAAAAGAATAAAAATGAAAAGACAAAAGATTTGGAATGAAAAAGGAAAAAAGAAATATAAAACAACAAAAAAATTAAAACAAGTAACACTGAAAGCATATGAAAAAAAAAAAGCAAAAAGAAAGAAAATTTTGAACGGAAAAAGTTATTGAAAAATTACAACATAGAACAAAAAAAAATGAAAAAATAAAAAAGATTCAAAAAATAAAAATTTTAAATTTTATAAAATTTTTTAAAAATATAAATAAAAAACAAATAAAAAATAGTAATATAAAGGAAAAAATTAAATAAAATACCAAAAATGGAAAAAAATAAAAACGTAAGAAAATAAAAAATTAGCAAATCAAAAAAACATAAAAAGACAAAATGAATAGAAATTTGAAATATAAAACAGAAAAAACTTTTAGTTTAAAGAAAAAAAAACAAATACAGGAAAAAGATATCAAAATCGAAGATAAAAAATAAAATAAAAGTTAACAAAAAAAAAATAAAAACAAAAGGAAGTGCACAAAAAAAGAAGTTAGAGGTTTTAAAATTGTAAAAAAAAATTAGTTTATAAAATACGAACAAAAAATAAAAAAATATAAGAAACAATAAGAAATAAAGGTATAAAAAATCAAAGATAAAAAATTAAAAGGAGATAAAAAATGAAAAGGGATTAGAAAATAGAAAAAATTAATTTAGAAAACATAAGCAAAAATGTAATAAGAAAAAAATAAAAAAAATCAAAGATAAAAAAATTAACAAAGGGAA